>NW_021848730.1:486625-505256 GCF_003651465.1 Formica exsecta
ATTCCTGCTATCCGATCTGCGCTGTAAAGCTCGTCCCGTCGAATTACTCTCTCGGCTCTCGTCGCCGCTCAAAAATCCTCGTCCGGCATGACGATGCGATCGGTGAATCGTACGTGTACAAAAAGCGCACTAAAGGAGAAAAAAAAAACTTCAACAACGCAACGCGTAAATAACGCATAAAAAGCGTCAAAACTACACACAATAGGTCGATTATTTTTTATATTTTATATACGCCGGAAAAATCAATCTTTTTTTCGTGCACGAAATCACCGTCGGCGGAACAAATAGAGGAGTCCCTCGCGCGGGTGGATGACGCGCAACGATAAGTAGAAAAAGTCAACGCCGATGTCCGGCCGTCGTTGTGGCGCGCGGCGAGCCACTGACTACCTCCGCCAATTCCACGCCTCTCCCTGTTCACCCCCACCCTTATCGTACACCACCACCTACATATCCATCCCTACCACCTAGACTACCCTCTCAACGCACCCTTTCCTCAACGACCGCCGGCGCAAACGCCACGATCCTCCTCATCCCTCTTCGCGCGGAGGATTCGAAGCCACCGTTTCGGTTGTACTCCCAACTCGCCCGAGATGCAGTTTCGCTCCTCCTTTTGCCGAGGGCCTAGCCTACGGGTCCTTTTTCCACTTCTGATGGCTTTACGCTCGTCTCGACCCTGTCTTATAATTTAGACCTTAATCTCGGAAGAGAGTCTTCCCTCGAGATTACGCGTATTTTATTAATTGGTTATCAAGAACTAAGCTAATCAGTTAATTACTAATTATCCGGTAAAAGAGAGGGTAAAAATCTATACAATTTGTATTTGTATAAAATAATTTGATGCTATGATACATTTATCTCCGTATGATGATATAATTTCATTACCCAAATTTGTTAGTTATGATAAATAGTTGATTTACCACATATAACCAACGATATAAAAATTCCTATTAACTCCTGGCACTCCTATCACAAAAAATCACGTTCAGAAATATTGCACAATAAAATGCCAGTTTGTTGCTAAATGTGAATGAGTGGCGGTGTTAGCTTGCCTACAAGAGTAAAATACATGCATATAATAGAGATATTTCGAACTTATTGTTAATAAAACATATATAAATATTAAAATATATTACTTTGTAAAAAATACTACAGAAAAAATTTAAAAAAAATAATGTTATCATCTTTGATGTTTGTAATAAATAATTATTAGATGTGACTAATCTAAATTTTTAACTGTATATAATAAGACAGATAATATTGAAATACAAAAATACAAGCTATGCTAATTTGATGCTACAAACAAATTGGTTTTTGGATAAACATATAGCAAAATAATATATCTATATACATAATATGTAATGCAAAACTAAAACCATAAAACGAAATACTATAAGAAAATGCGTTATATGCGCTAATACTAAATTTTTGATAAAAATTTATATAAAGTTTATATTATAAATGCATTACACTTCGGTTCGACTTCGGCACACATCTATTTTTAAATTATTTTTAAGCTTACATTGGCAATATTACACGTTCTTAGATTTTATATAGCGGTTCCTATAGAATCTGTAGAATAAGAACAGATTTATTATCAAATTTCCAATGAAAACAGGTCCGAAAACACTTGGTACTAGACAACTCGGGAATAATATTTGAACTAACAATAAGTAAATTATCAGTACGGTGAATTGTACCTCTTTGAATAGAAATCGGACAGTTTATTAAATAATTCGTTACACACATACACACACACAAAATCCATTTTTACATATTATTTTTTCTTCTTCTGTGTGTGTGTGTGTATGTATATTTATATGTATTTATATATTCACGAACATACGAATACGTTTCGCGAACATCTCGATGACAAATTCTATATGTCAATTTGCCATTTGTAGAATAGTTATGGATGGCTTTATCGGATTAATCACTTTCCGTATAGTCGGTCCAAATGTAACAAGCAAATAGTAAGTGTACAGAGCAATTGAGTAAAGTGATAAAAGTCGTCATTCCACTAGCAACGTACTTTATGTAAATCCAGCTAAACACACAATTGGGCTGGGTAAACACACAAAATGGTGATACACGTGTAGAAACGAGATCTAGTTGTATTTCTTTTTGAGCACGTATATGCCTGTTTCGATGAGGTCGGCCAGCTTTAAGAGCAATAACCACTACATAATCGTAGACAACTATAAGAATCCGTATAATTTGTTAAATGTTTATGATTTATTTATAACATATATATAATTTATAAGTAGATGTGTGTGAGATTCATACACATGTAATCGTTTTCCATTATTCAATGGATTTTACTCTTTAGCATTATGCGACGAATCTCGTTATCTGACTCTGAATAAAAAATCTTATCAGGAGCAAATCACATAAAAACTTTTTAAAACGGATAATGTGTAATTAATAATTGAAACTGTGAGTAAACTGATAAGATGTCTGATTAAACATGTACATTGAATTATTGATTTTAAATTTTCACATTAGAGATACATAATTAACAACATACAATTCTGTAAGGGCCAGGCTTGTGTGAATAATCAACCGACATGCAAGTTAAAGGTATTTCCGTAAACCAACCCGCGGCGATATGTTCGATAGCAGTTAATAGAAACGGTATTTGATATATAGAATTGATAGCCAATTGTTTGTTCTTTGATCTGAAAACTCAAATACAGATTTACAATATGCAGTCTTATTAGTTGATAATCTTATTAGATAAAAACTATTCGGTGAAGAGATGTTTTTTGATTCTAAACTCACTTTAAACAATTTTGATATATCGTAGAAATAATATCTAGCTAATATTATTTCTTAAATAAATTATATTTCTTTTAAAAAAAATATTTTAAGTACCTTCAGTTTTTTTACTGTTATGCATTCGTCGATAACTAGAATGACAAGAGAGAAAATGACTGTCATTCCGATGTTTTATATACTCATACTCACACCGGCCATTTCTGTCCAGTAATAATGAAATGCTTTTAACAACATCATCATGACGGACATAGATTTAATATTTATAACGTGACAATGCACTCAATAATCGATTATCATTGAAATCTTTCAAAATATTTTAAACCGGTCAAATCTTCAACAACAACGACATATACGATTTTACACTCACTTTATATGTATATTTATACCCTTTATTTATACGGTACACTTTGTACTATTATATATTATTCGGCATTTTAAATACGCCGAAACCGTGAAGACGAATATGTCAGGCGTCCAAAACGTTTGTATCCATTCTACTCTTTTTAACATTAATTGTTAATTACAATTTATTATTAATAATAGAATGTTTACTTTATTCGCAAAAACTATGCAATATCGTGGTACTTAAATGCAATAGGGAATTATATGCCATGTATATACGAAATATTAAGACATTAATAGTACAATTGCGTTATCATAATCGTTATATATAAAAAAATTTAGATTTTTAATTAGACTTGAGATATTACGTCTTATAAGTTAGCGGAACAGAATGAGCAGAATCAATTCTAATTAATATTTTTATTTGTTGCTCATTTGTTGCTGATATTTGTAATCGAATTTGCATCAATCATCTTCAAAAAAATGAAAACGCTTTCAAATATTTTGTTTCTAGAATTCGTATAATGCAAGTTTATATATATAAATTGCATATGTGACATACATTTCATAAAAATTATATAAAAAGTAATAACAGTTTTGTATAAAAAAAAATATTTTATATTTTTATTTAAAAAATATATTATTAAATTCATTGACAAAATATCCATTGTATTTTGTGAAACTACTAGTACACTATATATATATATGCAGGAATTTATTTCATAACAAAACATGCAGATAAACACATTCAAATAATCAATCTTTCTTCAATTTTTATCATTTAACCTTATTCAAATACAAAGCAATTTATTTCCATGCTCTTTTCTGAAGAATTGTAAATTCTTAGCATTTACATTTAACGCCAAGTTATACCTTAACCGAATAAACAACTTTTATTTTACTATCATTTCTTTTAATATTTCTTCTTTCTATAATTTTTTTTTATAGAATTTCTTCTATAGAAATCGTAAAAAAAAATATCAATTTATTAATAAATTTATTGTAAAGGGAGAATTAAATTTCAGGACGAAGCAAGAAGATCTCGAGAAGCGAGATAATCAGAAGATTTGCATAGAGTATAGAACATTATTAATTCGACGAATTACAACCATAACGAAAACTGTCAATTTATCATTTGCATGACGGTTACGAAGCACTTCTCAAGGTTTCTTTTAGCACAACATGTAGTAGATAGTATACATATACATATACAAATGCAAAAAAAAGAATATATGTTTATCTATTTTTTCAGACAAAGAATCATCTTCATCAGATTTATTATCTTTAAAATATTATCACATGGGCATATTACAAAATTTTATGCAAAAATAAATTAATGATTATTATCATAAACTAATTGTGTATATTTTGTGTCAACGGTTAGACGGCATTTTTTATTACGAAAAATAATTTGTAAAATGCTTAATTACGAATCAGTAGTTATCTTTATAGACGGAATATTCAATAAGAAAGAAAATATCAAAAGTTTAAAAGTACCTCCTTTTTTAACATTGATTGATTTAAATAATATTTTATTATTTATTTTATATTGTATATTTATTATGTATTATGTTTAATTAAAAATATATATTTTTAGTTATTTATTAATCTATCTTTTATTTCTCAATAACTGCATTGAATTCAAATGAGAAAAAGTAACTCTCCAGAAGTTTGTTCCCCCTCCCCCCCTGTACATACTTTCGAGATAAGTACTGAGACGGAAGCGAAAACTTTTTGCCACTAAGGAGCTATCCAGACTACGACTTGAAAGTAGTAAAGTCTGCAATATTGCAGAAAGATATATTAAGCATGGCTAATCGAGCTTCTCCATAATCGATTGAGCGAAAAGAGTCTCACCAAAGCAAAATGCTTAAACCCATTCAATTCAGCGATCCCTCAAGAACGTCTCGCTTGTAAGCACAATTTTTTTTTTTTACCTCGCGTCTTACGAAAACTTGTCTAGTCGCGACGAAAACACTGCTCTCGAACGTAATTTACACCATGGCGTAGTCGATTGGGCGTCGTCGTATATCGATGGGAGGGCAAGTATCGAGGGCTGTCGCCGACAAGCCCGTCCTCGGGACTGCACGAGTCGGATTTTCCCTCGTATATCGTTTTTCGCTTGTGTATATCAATGTGTTGCTTTTTTTTCTTTCAATCGCCAGGTAGAAAAAGAGGTCATCCGATAGATTGAGCTCGTCCGCTTCAACATGAACATCCATATTCTTTGCCAGGTTGGCGCCGCTTGCACCGTGAACCATGTATACAGAGTATCGGATAGTAGCATTTGGTAAACGAGAAGCGATGTTTCCGCGAAGACTGAAGTAAGTTTTTTTCCGTATCAGAGTTTAATCAAACGTTGTCAATAAATCTTTCCCGTAGATACAAAGCTTTAACGTCTAATGTCATATCAATTGACCATAAAAAGATAAGAATCCGTTAAAGAAAATAATATATAACTTAAATATATCATAAATAGTATTTAAATATATTCGAAAATTAAGAAAAATGAATTTCTTTCAGGCTCTTACGTGTTTAGATGAATAAGCAAAAAAATGGTTTGTAATTGCAGCAATATTTTCGAAACTGCTCTCGAAGTAATTAAACGGTCGAGTGTGATTCATTTTCGGGACCGCCGCGCTATTTCGTCGATGCGTCGCCGCCGCAATGAAGTTTCCCTCGCGAGATATATTGTAGTTACCGGTGCAACATTAACGGCACGGCCTTCCCATCGCGGAAGCGAGGCGACGTCACAGAACAGCAGAGGAACACGGAAGAAAAGGCGGAATTCCGGCGCCAACCGGGATCCGGTGATAATTTGTCGCGGGATTACCATCGTCGTCCGAGGGCGCGTAAAATAATAGTGCGCGTTTAATATGAAATAAATACGAGCCCCCTCTTTCTCTCTCGCTCGGCGACTCGGGAGGGGAGATAATACCAGCGCGCGGCGTGACTGAGAACTGACACGATGTATACTGGGTGTAAGTAAACAAACGCATATGGACAAATAATATATAAGTAATGTTGAATCTCATCTTATGTTCAGCTAAAATAGAATTCTCTGATTACCCGATAGATTAAGATTGAATTTTGTTGTAATTTATTTTAATTTTCTGCATATATGCGTTACTCTTATGCGTTACGTATGAATTATATTGACATTGTATTGACACTATAACACAGCGATCGACGTTAGATCATATAATAGAAAATTTATATTCTTGCATACGGAATCAAGATCAAAGTTCATAATAGCACAGGGTATAAGTACAATAAAATAAAAATTGCGTGCCAGATGACTGTGTGTATTACATGATTATGTGTCATCGATTTTGATCGTTAAGTCTCGATACTGAAACTTTACAATATAAATTACGATAAATAATACTAGCCAAACGGTGAAATTTTATCATAAAGCAAAATCTAACAGACAAGATTATTAAACAAAGTTCGACAAACAAAATTGCCGATCTATTATGGATTTCTTGCAAGAAGTTCAACGTTTATGGACAGACCAGCTTGGTAAGAATATTGTTTAAAGCCATTATAATATATTAACTTGAAATTTAACGATAATTAATAAATATTTTCAATTCTATTAATATATATTAATATATATTAATCAAGATCAACATTTAAATTCTACATTTCTACAAATATGATCTAACTCGCAGGCTCAGATGTTACCGTAGTATATCTATTATGCTCTACATACGCTGAAGTATGTAGAAATGTAGAATTTAAATGTTGATCTAACTGCATGGTTTTTTCATGATCTGTTTGCCCATAATTCAATATATTAACTTAATTTTCAGATCCACGAGTAGCTGATTTTCCTTTAATCCAATCTTCTTATTATGTGCCACTTATAATATTCGCGTATCTGTATTTCGTACTCAGGTGTGGGCCTCGATTTATGAAGAATAGGCAGCCATATTCACTGAAAACGTTTATAAAGTTGTATAATATTATACAAATTGTGGCAAACACTTGGTTGTTTTATGACTACATCGATGCCGGTGTGTTCAAAAGTTCAAATTTAGTGTGTTCCCAAGTTCTTGATTTCTCCTACGATTATATTCCAATGAAGGTAATAACTTACATATAAAACATAGAAAAGAATATATATATCATTGACAGATGTCTATTTAAAGTCTAATCTTGAAAGAAATTCAGTACGCATTTGTCTGTATTAAATATAACTTTGTGTTATACACTACTAAAAAAAAAAAAAAGAAAAGAAAAGAAAAGAAATAGGGAACACTTTTCATACCCTAAACATTTGATTATTTTTGGAACTATTTTCGAAACAAAAAATTACAAAAGCATTTTGAAGCTTGAAGTTTTAACTTCAACACGCTATCAATAGTTTAAAAAAATTTTTTTATCTTTCTTATTCTGTGTTTTAAAAAAGAACATATTGTTTTGTTCCTTAAAATTATATGTTTTTAACACTCTGCAGCTCAATAACAAAATTTCTTGTAGGCAAAATGTTGTAGTTTATGGAATTTGAGTTGAATTTTTCGAGAGAAATTTTTTATCGAACTGCAGAGTGTCAAAAATACGTAATTTTAAGGAAAAAAACGATGTGTTCTTTTTTAAAGCACAGAACAAGAAAGATAAACAAATTTTTTTAAACCACCGATAGCCTGTTAAAGTTGAAACTTCAAGCTTCAAAATGCTTTTTTAATTTTTTGTCTACGATGATTTTTTGTTTCAACGATTTGAAAATAGCTCAATTTTTAGGATATGAAAAGTGTTCCCTATTTGTTTTGAGCAGTGTATTTTCGTTAAAATAAAACAACTCGGTAAGTCTTCGGCTAAGTTTTATTTGAAAAACAATAGCGCAAAAAAAAAAAGAAATGTTAATGGTATACATTTTTATATATCAAAGTATTCTTATTTTAATAAATGAATATGTATGTCAACACATATATTATATGTATATATAATGTCATAATTACGCTATTTATCACTTACTATACTCATACATATTCGTTTTGTAAAATAATATACAATGCAAATTAATTAATACATCTGAATGTTATATTGCAGTTATATAAGGCCACATTTTATTATTTTCTGTTGAAAATCTTGGATTACGTCGAAACAGCCATATTCGTATTAAGGAAGAAAAATAATCAGGTGTCTGGTTTACATTTATACCATCATATATCTACCTTACTTCTCGCATGGATTGCTACAAGATATTTCGCTTTTGGTCCCACACTATTCAATTTCGCGCTGAACAGTTTCATACATGTGATAATGTACACCTACTACTTCCTAGCAGCTTACGGGCCAAACATTCAAAAGGCTATAGCACCTATGAAACAGTGGATAACTATAGCACAAATGGTAAATGCTGCCAATTTTTTCTGCACATTTTTTATGTGGAATAATCTGTCATTTCTATTCTCTTCAAATTACCTTATTTACTCATGTTTAATTAATATCCATAATATATTATCCATAATATTATCCATAAATCTCATTACATATATTCGTATACTATATAAATATATATATTTTTTATCTTTAAAAATCTCCCTAAAAACATCATCCACCAAAGTTAATGATATATTTGTAATGTTTTCTTTATATTGTAGGTGCAATTCGTCATACTGATAATATATGTTTCGCAGAACTTTCTGCCAGGTTGCAAGATAGTGACGCATTGGGTGGTCATAATATACATCGGAAATTTAATGATGAATTTCTATCTGTTTTATAATTTCTATCAAAAGGCATACAATAAACCTAAGAGGAAAATCTAATAGATAGTGAGATATATGCAAATTCGAAAAGCATCGATTATTGTTTGTTTTTACAATCGAATGTTTGTATCGTAAACTTATCGGGATCAAAAAACGTTATTTTTCGCTCGCTTTCTCACCTTAACGTCATTATACGATAAATGTAAATAATAAAAAGAGCAGCGCAGAACACAAAGTTTATTTTATCGATAATCAGCTAATGCACAATACTAATGAACAAATTTATAGTATGAACATTCGATTGTATGGTAAATGCTGCCAATTTTTTCTGCACATTTTTTATGTGGAATAATCTGTCATTTCTATTCTCTTCAAATTACCTTTTTTACTCATGTTTAATTAATATTCATAATATATTATCCATAATATTATCCATAAATCTCAATACATGTATATTCGTATACTATATAAATATATATATTTTATATCTTTAAAAATCTCCCTAAAAACATCATCCACCAAAGTTAATGATATATTTGTAATGTTTTCTTTATATTGTAGGTGCAATTCGTCATACTGATAATATATGCTTCGCAGAACTTTCTGCCAGGTTGCAAGGTAGTGAAGCATTGGTTGGCCATAATATATATCGGAAATTTAATGATAAATTTCTATCTGTTTTATAATTTCTATCAAAAGGCATACAATAAACCTAAGAGGAAAATCTAATAGATAGTGAGATATACGCAAATTCGAAAAGCATCGATTATTGTTTGTTTTTACAATCGAATGTTTGTATCGTAAACTTATCGGGATCAAAAAACGTTATTTTTCGCTCGCTTTCTCACCTTAACGTCATTATACGATAAATGTAAATAATAAAAAGAGCAGCGCAGAACACAAAGTTTATTTTATCGATAATCAGCTAATGCACAATACTAATGAACAAATTTATAATATAAACATTCGATTGTATGCATATAGTAGAATACTGATATTTTTTTCATTTATAAATATATAAAATGTAAATTTAGAAACAAGAAGCTGTTAATAATAATCAATAAATGTCCCAATGTTCCGTTTCGTATACGTTATACAACTCCCTTTGTTAAATATTTTGTAATATAATATATTACATTCTCTAATAAATTTTTAAATTATTTATTCTTTGTTTATATATTTTCTATGATTTGTATACAAAACTATTTCTCTATAGCTGCATATCTAATAATAAACTTAAATATTGTTTTGTTGAATAATATCACGAATTTATTTGATGTTATCTAATATTATCTGTTTGATCACTATCAATATAGTCTGCGTGACAAATTTATATAATTTTATAGTTATATCAACACAGTAAACTTTCTTCCGGCAAATGTGATGTATGTCGGTTGCATATTCTTGTTAACGTAAAGCTTAATCAATTGACACAGTGATATATTTTTAGGTTTATGTTTAAAATATATATATCGCCAGTATCACTTCTTAATACATACTTATTAATACATATTAATAATGGTTTCCAAGTTTAAAAAATTCCTGCTTGCTTTAACTCAAATTCTTATATTACATACACTTTTATTTTCTCTCTTTAATAATATTTAAAGTGAAAAAGCTCAAGATAATATTATCCAATCGAGATGTCATAACGTAAAACAATCTATAATTAACAGTAACAATATGATATTTTCTTCAACGTCGACGTAAACCGACCCGATGGGAGTTCTCGCAAATGTCCCCTAAATGGGAAAATTGATAAGATTATTGCAAATAAACAGAGAACATAGTTTTGGTTGAAATAATTTAATAATAAGTTTATAGTCAAACGCATTCGACAATTGGTCGAGATAATTGAGAAAGCGATCAGCGGAATATAACGACGAGATATCAGACCGAGAAAGAGACGACGAAATCTCCCATCATTGGCATATCAACGAAGCAGCGAGTCAGTGGTCAAAATCGTCACTCTAAGGAAGGACGTGGAACAGTCCACGAGTTTACAATGAAAAGTCTTAGAATCGTTCTCCCGAAGGGTTGGATCACCGCTATTAACCAGATTATTATAGACAAGTTATTGAGAAGAATTTGTTAACTAGAAGCATTATAAAATGATGGAATTATCGAAGACGACACGGTTTATCAGCAATTATCATATGTAAGTTATCATTATTAAACTTATAATTTTGTTTAAGACAATCTTTTCGTTCTACAGAATTTTCCGGTTTCTTATAATTCATTTCCAAGATTCTTCCAACTTCCCACCCCTGAGTTTCTTTCAATATTTATTATATTATTAGTTTTACTAATTTTTCATAAATTAGTTGGCGCCCATCGTTACAGTTTAGTATTAATTATATTGTGAGCCCCAACAGCCACGGACCCGGCCGTGTTAAGTGTGGGCTATTTCTTATTATTTTAACAAATTCAAGTTAATAAAATTATAATAACCAAAAAGAGTAGCCTATCTCATAACAAATATATAATTCATAACAATCTATATTTCTGCTATTTCTTGATATAAATTAACATTTTCTAAAAACAGCATAAAGCAATTAACCACAATAAAATAATGAGAAAAAAACAAAAAGAAGATTTCTTATTTACATGAAATATAGTCAATCGTATAATTTAATAATTACATAAAATCCCCTTCAAGTTAGTTGAAATTATTTTTATTATCAAAGTGTAATTGTTGGGAGTCACGTTTAATCCTACGCTCCTGAGCGCCTAGTTACTTTGGCGGAATGCTGTAGTCAGTTCCAGCAGTGTGCCAGTCGTGCGTAGCAGTATTCCCGATTACTCGTACTAATCAATTCTTTTTCATTTGTGTTCTTTTTAATCCTTTTGTAATAAGTATTTTTTGCTGAGTGCAATAAAAGAATTTATTTGGGTTGTCATCTATACATCGCATCAATGACCTCCTGACATGAATTTCGAGAGCATATGCAACGCACGAGATTCCAACGAAGGCACGACGCATCGAACAGTAATGTTTTTACTCTGGTTATTCAATAAAAACGCATATGGGATATTAATGTTAATAACTTTTAATATTAATTTGGTATAATGTATTATCATCGAAATTTTGATTCCAAATGTCCCTCTGCATCTTATAAATTAATTTATATAATTAATATTTTTGACGTATGTGTGCACAACTTTGCTACAAAAATTGCACATATGCACATACAAGTATCCAATTAATATAATACGTCAAGTTTGTTTATATCGTTTATACCGTTTCTTTATCAATTATATTACAATCAAAAGTCTTTATTCAATATTATTATTCCAATTTATAATAATATTTAGTATATTTTTATTCTATTCCGAAAGATCTGCATTTTTAACTCTTTGGCCCTTATTCTGAGCTCACATTTAGAGGCACATCTAAAGTGCCACATTTAGAGGCGCAGATAAATGTACTAGTAATACGACTAAAGTCAGTCGTATTCTCATCGCACATTTATAGCGCCTCTATCTTAGAGGTACATTTATGATATTAGAGGTACATTTATTTATTTATTTACCATGTTGTATATATATTATGCTTATTACGCGCATAGGGCACTGTGATTGGCCTTCAAACAGTTCATTATATCACGCGCCATAAGTTAAATTACTAAATTTCACTTAGATCTTTCTTTCTACTGCAATATAAAACGCAAACGCGCATATAATTGTAACAACATTCTTTAATTAACCGATATTTTTGTCGGAGCTTGTGATCATTATAAACGTCTTCAAAAACGTCTATTCTATTTCGAAATATCCGCGGGTCACGATTACGCACGGCTTTTATTTTCCAAATTTTTCGATCGCATGATCAATGGCTAATATAATATATATATTATGTAATATATTAATTTGTCTATTAGCAATATATTATATACGTTATAGTAATATATGTATATATTACTATAACATATATATTACTATAACATTATATAATATATTAATTTGTCTATTAGTAATATATTATATACGTTATAGCGTTACCTAACATAGCGTTACGCACGCGATCGCCGGCTCGGCCGTCGAGCCTCGTGCGGTAGTAGGGGACATTAACGCGGAATAGTGTAAGGAAGAGAAGTGATTTCTTTTAATCGATGTCATATCGAGCAAAGTTTGATTACATTAATAAAATTGAGCGAATACTTACAGTAGAGTGAATCTGTGCATTATCAATTATAACATATTTGTGATAAATACATTATTGGAAAATGATTATGAATAAATCGAAGGAATATTTAGAGATTTTGGATGGCCATGTCTTCGATAACGATAAGCTGGTAATTATACGCGCGAACGCGCATTCATGTATTTAATGTTTATTTGTATTTTATATATAAATGTAATTAATGCGTAATTAATATTTTTAGGTTAACTTACAAATGGCTAAAAGCAATGGCCCTTATTCTGAGCTCACATTTAGAGGCACATCTAAAGTGCCACATTTAGAGGCGCAGATAAATATACGGCTAAAGTCAGTCGTATTCTCATCACACATTTATAGCGCCTCTAACTTAGAGGTACATTTATGATTTTAGAGGTACATTTATTTATTTATTTCATGTGTTGTATATATATTATGCTTATTACGCGCATAGGGCACTGTGATTGGCCTTCAAACAGTTATTCATTATATTACGCGCCATAAGTTAAATTAGTAAATTTCACTTCGATTTTTCTTTCGACGCTACTGCAACACAAAACGCAAACGCGCATATAATTGTAACAACATTCTTTAATTAACCGATATTTTTGTCGGAGCTTGTGATCATTATAAACGTCTTCAAAAACGTCTATTCTATTTCGAAATATCCGCGGGTCACGATTACGCACGGCTTTTATTTTCCAAATTTTTCGATCGCATGATCAATGGCTAATATAATATATATATTATGTAATATATTAATTTGTCTATTAGCAATATATTATATACGTTATAGTAATATATGTATATATTACTATAACATATATATTACTATAACATTATATAATATATTAATGTGTCTATTAGTAATATATTATATACGTTATAGCGTTACCTAACATAGCGTTACGCACGCGATCGCCGGCTCGGCCGTCGAGCCTCGAGCGGTAGTAGGGGACCGTAGGCGTCGCTTCACATATCGGCCCGAAAAGGGCAACTATCTCCGAGCACTGACCTAGTTTATAATATATTTTAATACGTAAAATAAATTCTGTCCGATCACAGTCGTTCCATTCTTTAAGAGGAATGGCTATGATTGGCCAGTGTAATACGTATTAAAGTATATTAGTGTAAACTAAGCCATAATTAATAAAAAGAGAATTAATATTTATCGATCGATATTTATTGATATTTATCATTCGAGCCTCTTTTAACTTTTTAATTTTATTATTTATTTTAAGCCATAATCGTCAAATACATCCATGATATTGCAATTGAGTGTGCTCTTTCAAGCTAGTTTTGCTTCAAAGTGCAAGATTCTTCGTCTTAATTAATCCTTCCAAGTGAAAATAGTGTCAAACAAAATGCACTCTTCATTGCACTTTACACAACTATACTTTTAGAAGAAATTTCAGAATTGACCAAATATCATTAATATTGTTATGTAAAAAAGTTATATTATTTACAGAAACTTGATCTGTAATAATTTTATTAATGAAATCAATTGTATAACAGTGATAGAATTAATTAAACTTACGAAGCATCAAGTACAAGCGCCGGTATTACATATAAATGTACGTATAAATGTGCCCTCGGGCACATTTAGTGGTACGTTTATCGAGAATGGCATAAATGTGCTATAAATGTGGTTTAGAATACGATTTTCACTATAAAGTTGCGCATTTAAGATATATTTACATACAAATTTAAATTCCATGCAAATAATTTGAATTTGAAATGATTGAGAATTTACATTTGTACATGATTGTATAGATTATCATAAATAAAACTTTCAACTTTATTTTCTAGTCAGAAGTATACTAGTAAGAAGCCAATCAGACAGAAATAACTTCAACAGTGAATGTTTAACTTTTTGGATATCGTCGCAGCTAAGTTCTCGTTAAGTTCTCTTTGCATTAGGTCCTTTTCTTTCTCATAGTGCAAATCAAACACAATCACATAATGGATTTGTCCAAAAGATTTCATTATTATTGGACAGAACTGGCGGGTGAGTTGCGCATTAATATAATGATAGATAAATGATTCGATGTTTTCTGCATTTCTCATGTTAAGATTAGATGATAGAAATATCATTCACGTCATATAGTTATTCAAAGAGCGATTTACTAATTTAAATAATTTATTTATTAAAACAAAGTAAACAAAAAAAAACAAGTCAAAAAGAAAAAAGTCAGTGCATATTTTTCAAAAAACGATATTTCTAACAAAACTTGATTCTAATTTTTCAGATCCACGAACAAACGATTGGGTCCTAATCGATTCGATATACCAAATTCCACTTATAATAATTATATATTTATACGTCATCCTATATTGGGGTCCTCGATTTATGAAGAACAGGCCGCCTTATTCTCTAAAGACATTCATAAAAATTTATAACATTTTTCAAATCATAGCGAACGCTTGGCTAGTGCGAGAACATTTAGCCGCCGGATGGATGAAAGATATACCGTTAACTTGCATGCCTGTTATTTATTCCTACGAACCACATTATTATAAGGTACGCAAATAAATTTTTTTATATATCTTTACACGTACATTATATAATAATATGCTTCTCAAGAACGTGATATAATAATATGCTTCTCAAATACGTCACGCAATAAGATGCACGGATGGTAAATATATCGAAAAGAGGATCCAACCTTGATAACACATATCAAAGTCAAGGTCATCGGTGGTGGGTCCCTTTTTCGGTATGTTTACCAAAATACGGATAATTGATGAATTTTTCAAGATGTACAAATTGTGTATACATTTTTTACAATAACATACGATATATTAATATTCGAAATTTAATTGCAGTATATTCAAATCCTGTGGTGGTTCCTATTGCTAAAAATGATCGATTGCATAGAGACGATAATGTTTATGCTGAGAAAGAAAAATAAACAGATTTCGGCCCTGCATTTATACCATCACGTATCGAGTCTGATGTTTAGTTGGATAACCGTAAAATATCTAGCTGGAGAGATGTCCACGTTCGTCACGTTGGTTAATTGTAGCGTGCATGTAATAATGTATACCTACTATCTTCTCGCGGCATTCGGACCACGTGCTCAAGCGATCATTATGCCGGTCAAATCTTACATCACCATTCTTCAGATGGCAAGTATCATTATTGTAGCCTAATTATATTATAAAAAGAATACTAAGTATATTTAGAAGTTTATTTCAAGTATTATCACGTTTAAAAAATCAGAATAATTAAAAGATTATTTTAAGTATTAGTAAACAAAATAAAAGATAAAAGAAGATATAAAAAGAGAATACAAATATACAGTAGATTTTATGTTTATATTTTAAAAATTTTCCCCTCATTTATTTATGAAAAAATTAAAAAGTATAAAATTTGATGTTGATTTGTTTGTCATATAAATAGGTGCAGTTCTTTGGTTTCATACTCTACACAGTGCAAATTCTTATGCCAAACTGTCATATACCAAGCCTTTTCGGCATTATGTTTTTAATAAATGTGGCAATAAATTGGTTCATGTTCTACAAATTTTATCAAAAGTCGTACGTTTCATCAAAAGTGAAACAATAAAACAGGAAAAAACTAAATAATTACTAAAGAAGAAAAATAATTTTGTTAAAAATATACAATAAAAAAATGTAATAATAATTTATCTATATAAATATTTACGAGTATAAAATTTTTTTTTATAAAATACACTATATATATATAACATAATTTTAATTTACAAATATTATCATCATATATATACTTATTGTAAATTATATTTATTGTATTATATTTACTTTTTCGTTCTTTCATCTTTAACTATCAAAAACGAATAAATTATTGTATAAAACAAATAAATTATTATATGAAACAAATACTTTATTGTATATAAATATATATAAATACGAGTGAAATTTATTGACAATTGCTTGAGAGATTCTGCGCTATTTAAATTTTTAAGAAACAAGACTAAGCTTGACAAGCATTTTGTACGAAAAAATAAATTCGTGTTATATATTCGCATTTCAATTGGATTTATACATAATAGCGTATACAAGTATGTACATAAAATATAAAAATATAACATGTTTAACGTGCAATAGAAGAAGTCTGTCAATTTGGTATTAAAAATAATCAAAAAATAACGATTTAAATAGAGTTCAAATTCCTAAATATAAACGTTTAAATTTCTATTTAAATGTTTAAAACACATCAATCTCGATTCTCTACTTCGCCTTTCACCACTTTCCCCTTTAATTGATACGCGGTATCCACACGTGTATTCTCGGTGTACAAGATATTGCCATTGCGAAGCCGTAGGACAATAAACGTTCTAAAGCGTAAAGTCGAACATATCTTTCTAGTATATTATTTCTGATAAGAGAATAAAAATACAATTCTTCGAAAGTCGTGGTCTTTAACTGAATTATATGATACGTTCAATTGAAACGTGGACTACAGATCAATGTTTCATGAAAGTCTCAGTCTATGTTTCATTTGAGAACGTATCATATATTATTTCTCGGAAATAAATTGATATTTTTCTCAATTTAAATTTAATATTTATGGTTCAGTTAATGGTTTTCTTACACTCTATATACTAAAATGCAATTCTTTGATTTTTTTTCTATATGTATAATCAATAATATAATATAATTGAATAAAAAAGTTATAGATGTGTTTATTATTTTACATCACAGATTATTATATAGGATCCTTGGAAGTTAATAGTTTTTTAACCACTAACGATTTCGGTTTACACTGGGAGCATATTCAGGTGTGTTCGCTACTTGACCTACTTGTGTTGATCTTAAGAAGACCATAATTTTGATGAAGGTAAGCGCAGAGTCGCAAGTCACGATAAAGAAAGAGCCGCAGAAAAGTTAAAAATTTGATGAAGCTTTTGGGAAGGACTTCGTCGACTTATAAAAAAAAGTACTTGGTTTAAATAGGTGATATAGTTTCCAAAAGATACGTTTTATCCCACCATATAGTACTTGAGGATAAAAAAAAGAAATAAACAGACTTAAAAATTTTTTTTTCACTCTTACCTATAAAGTTAAAACGTGTTTGTGCTATTACAATATTATACATTTTGTAAGTGAAAGTTAAGTTTGTGTTATATTTTTTGTATTTAATAAATCTGAATGTTGTATCAACATTTTTTAAATAGCAGTAAGTTCTATTTAAGAAATTTTTAAAACGTATTAGGTTCGCAGCCGGCTTTTGTATCTCAGGGACTGTTATATCGTCTCTACACATTGTACTTCGCCGTGTCTATTGTCTTCGCCAACCAACGGCACGACAGTCAACGTGATGTCTGATGACGGCGACAATGTGACGGTACGTTTCCATAACATAACGCGCTGTCATAGTTTAGTTTCCAGCATAGAAACGAGGAAACTGAAAGCCCTTTTCCCCGCCGCTCCGACCGATTAATAAAATTCAGCTGATGTTTGCGTTATGAACGGTTGAGCGCGCATTTTGATCGTAAAACTCATTTGTAATCGGACATTAGCATGACAGTAATATGACAGTTTCATAGCAGAATTCTAATTATTCAAAAGCACGGACTTAGGAATAGAGGGGCGGAGTCTAAAATCCTAGTTTAGGCAAAGGGGGTGTTATCTAAGGCATGCGGGGGGGAACCGC
>NW_021848730.1:505610-510837 GCF_003651465.1 Formica exsecta
GCTCTTCGCCATATTCTTTCCCACTATCTTACACATAGATACGTGTCTGCGACATCCTACATGTCGCTGTGTGAGTGCAGCGAAATAAAAAGTTAGAGTAAAATATGTATGTTCCACTATTTATTTTTGTATATATAAAAATGGTGAATAAAAATGGTGAAATACATAGTGCAAGGATGTCCAATTATAGATTCTGCAGCAAATAAACGAAAATTTTAAAAAATTTTAAAAAACTGAAACAAAATATAAAAATTAGTTTGCATAGGTAAAAAGTTATATTAATCTTATTAATATGTAATATTTTGTTCTTAATATGGAAAAGTACTATTTTTGTTGATATTATACCATCGACATCTGTTGATATTATCGATACGAAACAGTAAGTTAAGCTAAGATTAAAGTTACGCAACATTGGTGTAACTGGACCTGAACCTTTTATTTCACATATACAGATTCTACGAAAATATAAAACAATATAGCAACAATATAGCAACCCCCCCTCCCGCCACGAACGTGCCAACCCCCTTTTTAGCTTATGCTCCGTCCTCCTATTCCCAAGTCCGTGTTCGAAAGTATTGGAACATGTACTTTAGGCTAATCTCGAACAAATTAAACGGCACATGGCAATTTTGCACAAGACGTATTTATTTTAAATAACATGCTGTTTATTCTGTTATTCGCAAGAAGAAGTGTTATTTTTATTACTCAATCCGATATTTCTAAAAAAAAAAAAATTATTTAGCTCACAATAAATTAAGATATTTCGTTCAGACAACAGGAATAATTGAGTCGTTTCTTGTGTAACGCAAGCTTACAACGATGATAAGATTCATTATTACGAAGTAGAATCTTTTGTCTTCTCTTTATATAATTTTCCACGAAGAGAAAAAGACGTCTCTCTCTCTTTCTCTCTCTTTGTATTTGGCACAGCGAAAATTTCATTCCTATCTTCTTTAAGTCTCTCTTTAGTTGTTAAAAGAAATTGTACATGACGTTGAACTTTGTCGTCAATTGCAGGATATTCCGTTAAAAAGATCAATATCCCAAGTTACGCAATACCAAAGCGTATCCGACTTAAGTAAATATTGCCACAGATTTCTCTCCCCCCCCCTCCTCTCTCTCTCATCATTATTATCCTATAAATAATGTTACTACATAAAATATCGCTTCTAATTGATTAGATTCAATTGAAATAAATTTCTCGACTAGCAACAAACTATGTAAAGTTGTTGAATTGAAAAATTCGGAAAGATTCGTATGTTGCGCGATATGATACATCATAAATATTATAAAAAGCGAGATGTTAATCTGAAATAATGATGCGCGCATGCATTGTGAAATTTTCGAAAAAGAGGTGCTGAAATACGGATAATCACGTGCTGCCGCATCTTGATGCTCTACTTTGTTCCTGGCACAGTCTGTATGCGCAAACTTGAACGTATCATCGGAGATCCACCGATAGATCACGTCCGTGAGATAAGAAACGATTGGTAGCGCATTGAGGACAAAGAAGGAGAAAAAGGGAGAGAAAGACATGGAGAAAGAGAGAGAAAGAAAGGAAGAAAAAAATCGGTCAGAGATCAAAAAGATTTATCTCCTCATCGAAAGGTTTGGATAGATTCATGAACCTTATCGATTGCTCGGTTAAGAAACGACATAAAATATCTTCTCGCTATGCTGGCGAAATATAAACTCATGATCCGTGCGTACAAAATGGCGCATTCTATATAGCCAGCGGCGTATATGTCTATCCAGTTTATTTTAAATTAAATTATTTAAAAACATTATAATAAAACAAAAGTAAAAAATATCGTTTTCTTCACAAGAAATAATTTGTGACTTTTCATGATCGAAAGTTTTTAACTTGTTTAAATGAGAAGAAAAGAAAGAACACAATAGAAATCAGAACAAAGAAAGGAAAATATGCGGAAAGTCTATATGCTTTTGTAAACGGCGGCGAAACGGAATTCGACGTAAAAGATCACATGCAATCTCATGGTTGATTACGCAAGTTTTATAAGTTCGCCGAATATCGCGGGATTGCAATATCGCAAAAGTAGCATACGCCAATAGTGGCCCTTATCTTCGTCATCATCGTCTCTGCCATAAAAGAGAAAAAAAATAAAATTGATAGTTGGTAGTAATGGTAAGTAATTATCGTTATCTCTCATTCGAGAGATGTATCAATAAAACTTGGCTGCAAGACAGTTTCGAATTCCTCCAATCGAATGAGCTTGTCAGTCGCTTTATAAAATTTAATTCAGAATTATTCCCATCTATTCCCTGCTTCCTATCCGATCGAAAATTTCATTTCTGGATACGTGGATTATGTATGTAATTATGTGTGAATACTGCATACAGTGCAACATGTGTGCGTGTCGCGCGTACGTGCGATATCACGCAAATAGCAGATAATATTTTCTAATGCTATAGTAAAATAAGCGTTGTCATTTCCGCATTACTAAACGAGTGCTTACATTAACCTCTATTATCAGTCAAAACAAGCTTACAATTGATGCGCGTATTAATCTATTTTTGGTGGAAATAGTTTCTGCAATTCATCTTTTAATTTATTGTTTCTATTATATTTATCATTTATCATATTTAGTACAATATTATAGTTCTTATTTATTATTATTTATTATTATTATAGTTATATGTTTATATAATAATTGCTATAATTTAATTTATCTAATTTAATAACTATACATTGTTTTATGAAATACTAGCCGGCGTTTTTCCCTCGCGCGCTTCGCGCATTCGGTATGTAGATTTGTAAGGATGGGCAAATATATCCATTACACAATTCTGTAATAAATGAAACAAATGTCATAAACTTATGAAATTTACAAATTCAAATGTAATTCTACCACAATATTTTGAACAAAACTGTAATGTGTATTGAAAATTGCCCATCCTCGAGAGTGATAAACTCGTTCGTCCCAGTACATTAAAAATTAAAAAATATGCCTTGTCCGAGTGTTTTCTTATTTTTATTCGCGGCGCGTTTTTTGATATTGAATTTAAGGCGCAATCCCATACACGCCGCCAACACAATCCAATATCAATCTCTGATATCAATATATAATACATAAGAGATCGAGACAGCGGATCTCTACAATTGATATATTCGCAATTGCACATTTGCTTTGAATTTTTATGAGTCCAATTCGTATCGGTATTTTATATTTATTTTCAAAGCCGTTCAAAATTTATTTTGAAGATTCTAGCAGCACCGATAGGTACAAGTGTTATTATTTTATTTTATCCGATGTTATTATCCTCTAATAAAACAGATGATGCAAACAACAAGCAAATTTGGATGTCGCACTTAGGGAAATTTTGAAATGGACGTCTGCTTTGGCAAAAGGAAAAACGACGAGATTTGTCGGAAAGATCCCGTGGACACGACCGTCCTTAAGCAGAGTAAGAGCCTCATTATTTTCGTGATCGATAGCTCGGGAGCGAGCAAATTCACCCTTGGCAGAGACTCCACCGCAAAATACGGTTTCATCTCATTTTGCTGTCGGATATGCTACGATCCGAGGTAGATTCCGCGTCCGAGAGAGGTCATCGCTTTGAGGAGATCATGAGGCAGAGTCGCCCCACGTTCCAGCGGACGTGATCGTCCAGCTGGTCGAAGAGAAAATGATGACGCCACCGAATGCCTCCGGTTATTTGGTTGTTGGCTTCCCTCGGGACAGAAGACAGGTGATTTTGTAGCTATTTCATACTACTTTAAGAGAGCGTTGCGAACGCGAATCAAGGGAGCAAGAGAGACTTCCAAATATTCGCGGCAATCAGCGATAAGTAACAGCGATTACAGCGAAAGAATGAGAATAAAGAATTAGCAATAGTGTATGACACTTTGTTCATTGTGCGATTCATATTCAACATACTAAAATTATATTTGTTTTTCTCATTTTTCCATTTTCAATTTTCTGTCTCTGTACTGTTTCTAATAGTCTGCAGCCATACAATCCTGAAATCGCGAATCAAAATTACAATTTTATATTCAAATAGTAAGATTATAAATCATTTTCAATATAAATTATTCAATTATAACTGTATCAAAAAAAGATAAAAAATAGTTTTTATAAATTTCTTTTGTTTTACAACAAATATGAATGAATAAATGAAGCGTATAAAAGAAATGTATGGGTGGAATTAACCGATTCCTATACGAAAGAAAACGATTTTTACGAGAAACGTGCTTCCATCGCGAGTTAACAAATTCCTGATTGTCAATTTTTCGTGGAAGCGTGCGCGGAATATCGCGGGCATACTGCCGTGTCCAGACATGGTTTTTCGTGTTCATTCAACCATTTCCTCTTTTTCTTTCATTCGTTTCCGGCTCTCGTTCTGCGCCAAGACGTCGAAAACGATGAAACGGAAATTGCCATGAGACTTCGAAGAATGGATCCTTAGCACGTTAGTCTGCTTGCAAGTTCACACTTTTTGTTTTAAACGATTTTATTTGGTATCTTAATAATTATGTGTCGTTTTTACGTAATTTTGTAAAAACGCACACATGTTAATCCTTTAAAAAAATTTTGTAACAACTGCATTAAATTCTTATTTCTTAATAATATATTAAATTTAAATGAGTTTGATAATCTATAGCCAAAATCGATAAGGGAATGATATTATATGCTTTCATCTGTGAAAGATACTATTTGTACGAGCAATGCTGAATCAATAACATTAAGCAAACGCAGAGTAGTGCATCCGCATCTTAAGACAAACCTAGCACGAGGTTTGGACACGGAAGGATCGTGATCCTCCGATGACCGCATGCCGATTCCCATTGGAGCGTCTCCTGCTGACCGCAAGCGATTCCACCGGGTGTCCCGGGAATTCCGTCCGGCGGTTGCATTCTCGACGGTCGATGGGAAAGGCGGCGGCTGGGTTCTCAGCACCTAAATCAATTAAATATCTCGCAGTGACCCGCTCGCTCGTTTGGTCACTTGCGTCGCGAGCTGGCCGTCACTATGACATAGTTCTCACCACCCATGATCGTGTGGCCGCATTTTCCGCATATGGTCGATAAAGAAACTTATGTGAGGCGATAATAATGTATAGAAACATTCAGATAATCAAATAGATCTCATTTCTACGGTTTTTAACATTTCGCATCCCGTAACATAAATAAATATAAAATTTATAAGACCGATGCAGAGATTATATTTTTAATTTATTTCCCTAAATGGAATAAAATTCTAAAACG
>NW_021848730.1:510927-614535 GCF_003651465.1 Formica exsecta
GCATTCCTTAATAAGACATAAAACATGCTCGAATAAGGAGAAAGGATAAAGTATATTAAAAATGTCACACTCTATTGAGAAAAACAAAAAATGTAAAAGTTTTTAATTTTAATCTAATAATTTTTTACAATGTCGATTTTATAGTTTTTTTAGTATATAGCTCCATAAATATTTATATTTTGTAATATGTTTTCTTCCAAATTTAAATTCAAAGAAAGATATATACGTCAATAAAAAAGAATTAAGAGAGAAGACTCAGACGATTTTGGAATCGTTAGTTGTCAAATTTTATTAAAATAAATAATATATCTACGATGTTAATAATAGTTCAACCAATTAGAGAGACGCAGCAGTCTAGTTTCAATTTCATTCAAACTTCGTCGGACGAGGCATTGTAGATAACAACTGGAAATTCGATACGCTTTCATGTAAATTTCTAACAAAGCAATAACTACGGTTTTGGATTGGCCACGCGAATATTATATAAATGAAACTGACGCTTAAAAACTATAAAAGTTTCCAGATAATTTTCACGAAAGAATCTCCATTGGCTTGCTTTTCTGTTGCCTTTGATCATTTTTTATTTTAGATATACACATCTAATTTGCAATGTTGCAAAGTCGAATCATTAAAAATGATAAAGTACATTTACTTCTTAATGAATAATGGTTTCCAAAATTTTTTAATTAATTCACTTCAAAAAATCCTTGGAGTATGTTATATCTATATATTAATTTCATAATTTAAAAAAAAAATATGTCTCACTAATGACTTGAGTTCAGAAACCAACGCGAAATTTCAAGGCATTCATTCATGACAACAGTTGCATATAGCTACGTCTAATTATCATACATTATACTTAAAAGAATGGCAACACTTGCATACAGCTACGTCTTATTATCATACATTATACCTAAAAGAATGAATATAAAAGTTGAGCATATATCAAGCCATATGACCTTGTGAGGTCCCCGTGGAAGCATTCGAAGTCACAAGAAAAAAAAAAATGTAACATTTCGATAAAGTTCAATGTCGTGAATTAAATGCAACTTGAGTAGTCTCGTTTCCATCACTTGCCGTAAAGAACTTTCAATTACCCTTCCTATTCATGTTTCACTCTATTCGAAAACTTCACCTCTATCTTTCACGGAGGTCTTCCTTTCCGCTACACTTGCCCTATTCATCGCTCGGTTACGTAATCGGTTCGGGCAGAAGCCATTAGCACTACCTCCTCTCACGAGATAGTGCATCAGATATGAAGTCCACGTCTCGAATTACCCATGCACATTTCCAGCGGTCCACTAATCCATGTTTATCAATTAAAAAAATATTTATTTCGAATATGTAAAAACATATCGGCGCATCCGAAATCACGTGTGTGTGTATTACAATTTATTTATATTTTATTTATATTTATTTATAATTTATTTATGATATTGGTATTATGTAAATCAATATTATGTAAAAATTATTATTTATGATTCCACTTCAAAACAGATATTAACATAATTTATACAAATGCTTATTAATGCTGATTTATAGATCGCTTGTTACAGTTCTATTTTCATGCGTCTACAACATCGAGTTCTTGACGTATCGAAATTACGGCGATCTCAACTATTGCTCCGAACATTAATCGCTCGAAATGCCCGCCGTGACGTATGAACTAGAACGGATCGATCGCAATGCGACAAAATCAGAAACGCGATTGCGGAAATCATCAACGATGCGGCATAATTGCGGTCACCCACGGAGAAAATAATTGCGACAATTATTGCGTCCGAGGCATCACCGCTCAAGTATGTCTCATAATACGAGCAAGTGCTCTCAATCACGGAGCGCTCCGGAGAGCGTATAACTTCCATGAGCTCGTTCGCGAAATGCGCCCGCACGAGGAACGGCGATTAAACCGCCGAGAAATTTATGAATCTGAATTAACGATAAGAGACGATGCTGGTGCCGCTAGCGACCGGTAAACTTGGTTAGCGCTTAATTATTACTAAGAGCGCGCGAAGAAGTCGTATGCAAATGGAAGGGCTATTAATTATCATTGAATCTCATTTTGCGCCCGCGCTTTCTTTGATGTCGACGCTCTAGTCGAAAAAAGAGGCTAGGTTTTATTCGCTGAAATACTCATTTCCATTCGTCAATTCTCAACACGCATTCGATTAAAATGCAAACAAGAAGCAATCATAATGCTGATGTCATTTTTAGTGACGACGAAATGCGCAAAGTAGATATTTCAACTATTTGATTCAATAAAAAACGACAATGGCTTATAATAAAGGAAAGTCATCTCCAGGTAAGTATAAGTTTTTATTATATATAAATAAAGAGAGAGAGAGAGAGAGAGAGAGAGAGAGAGAACCGACTTTTTTATTCGATTCGAGATATGCCACATAAAAATGGCAACAAATTAAAGCTGAAACATCGATTATATAATTTTCGAGTAATTTTCGTCCTAATAAACACTAAATTTTTTTTTTGGCAACCGTCAATATTAATTAAGAGTAATTAAAGCACGCTAATGAATATTTCGGCGTCCGCGCGGCATAATCCGCATTCACCGAAATTGCAGGATGGCCGGCTGCCGCGATAGACGGCTGGCTGGCAGCTGCATCCGCGCATCCGTTGCAGCGCAGCAAGTGCAAGCCCGCTCGCTCGATCATTCCCTCATCTCAAGCTGCATCCCGACCGTGCGTCGCGCCGCCTGTCTTGTGCCAATTGGCCGCATAATCAGTAATTGCCACGATGCAACGACCACGAGCATCCCTTACAGCGTGGCATACTCGACAATTGAACGCTACGAACATCGTGACGACGGCCATGTAAAATTTATCACAATTTACCGCAACCGATTTATAAGCGCGAATACCACTAGACACGCAAATATTTGTTATCTTCCGACGTAGAATATTTACGATTTTGACGTTTAATCACGCGCATACGAGCTTGTGCAAAGTGTGAATGTAACGCATATCTTGTATGGTATTATTATGCTAGCTATATAGAAGGTGTTATGAAATTATTTCATTATATTCTCGATTTCCTATCAGTATTGAGCGAGCGACCGCGCGATGAATCATCTTTTTCGCTCGTACGGACGAGAATTAATTGCACGCGACGTCAGCAGAAAGTTACGTTCAAGGAGAGAGAGTGCATTTCGCACTTGGCGTTTGGCAAATAGCACGAAGAAGGTAGCCAAGACAAATCCGCAAAAAGATCACGCCACGCCAAGTATAAATACCAAAGTACCATTGAATTGGAAAATTCTTTGCGAAGCATCGCAAACGAAGTTCTGATGTGGGAACTCTAAAAGTTCAAGAAGGTCGGCGTGTCACCTTGTTCGCAACTTCCGCTTTCAAGAGCGCGCGCGTGTGAAAACCCATCTGATATTAATAAAGTTCAAGCTAAACGCGACTCGTCAGTATCCCCTTTTTTTCGTCGAAGAACTCTTAAACTTGATCATCAGGATGTTTCAAGAATGTCAACAAAAAGAAAACAGCTGTACTAATGACAAATAGATGATACATGAAGATATAAACTGTACGCGTGTACAAACAAATGAATTACAAGAATCCATTTTAATATTATTAAAACAACAGACACAAATATAAAACGTGATATTTAAATTATTAAAATCGAATACTTTTTACAGAATATTTCTCATGTGTTTTAAATTTTGTAATTCTACGGTTATTTTTATGTCTAATTTACCGACTGTTGTACGAATCCGATTAGAATATAATATCAATATGATATTCTGAAATTACGATTAGAATATAATATGTCAACCGTATATATATCGAGCAAAATAAATACGGACGACCATTTTGAGAATCCAGAGAACTCAGTTAAATATACGCTGGGCGCACTATAACGAATCTGCGATTTGCATTTAATTTTATATACAGAGTATTCGCTTTACGCAATTTTATAAATAATTTCGGCAGATTCGGAGTGATGCGTTTCATTCTTCCACGCATCGTTTTTTCGCATCGATTGTGTCGACAGCGTAAAATATATGGCGCAAAACAAAAGTAAAAATAAAAAAAAAAACGACGGTTGAATAGACAAAACAAAGTAAATAGCAATTTTGTACTTTCACAATATTGTCGTGTGGCAGCCTCACACAGTACTATTTAATTAATTAGCGCGACTTTAAAGCGCTTTAGCAATTGCGCGATTACCGTTTTCATCACGTACCAGGGCCATTATCGAATGTATAATCGAATCCCGCCATCGGCCAATAAAAAGTCAAACGAGGACCAAAATGTCGGACGAAAAGCTCTCGCTAAAATATTTTCGTGTAAAATATTTTCTGCTTGCTCTCGATGCGTATGACACGTGTCCAAAACGCATTTCGCAATTTGTTCTTGTCAACATTTCTCCGTAGATTTGTATCGTATATCATGCCATAAAAAAATCGCTGACTTTTACCTATGACAACGATTTCGCGAGATGATTCGCGAGCCAACGAATAAACGATAATATGGGAAATATATAGATAGTAACTACTACGTTTTTTTGAGGGAGGGAAAAACAAACGATACCTACTCAGATTCGATACAATTTCGAGATGATACGTGGTCGAGATGTTCCGCGATAACGTCACTAGTTGTAACGCATCGTGCGAATATCGATGCGATATGCATTGATAGGACCGCATCATGACGGATATTGCCAAATTCGTGCACCATGAATATTCGATTCTCGTAAATCACAGGAAAATGCAGCCTGCTGGAGAATCCCAATTTTTGTTTCGAATATTTAGCGGATAGTCGATTCTTCGAACCAAAAACATAGGGTACCTGACGATTGGCAGATTAATTTTTCTTATTGGATGACCGATTTTTATCACCAGAATACTGGAATAAGTTCAACAATTATTTTTCCTAAAATTTAATATAATTTCTGTAATTTTGTAAAAGAATCAAATAATATATGATATTAAATTAAAAAAGGAAATATTATATATGCTATCAAGCAATATTAGATTCTAATAAAGTACGTTATATATGTGTGTATTTTTTTGCAAATTTGTTAATCGTTCTTGATAAAAATATCGCGATACTTATATAATAAGACTTGAGACAAACTCTACGCATTTTTCTATCTAATTGTATATATGACGAACGATCAATTGAAAATCTGACGAACGATTTCCTAAATTTTGATGTCGAACGAGATGTTCTAAGGCGCAGTACTCGGCGGAACAAACTTATTCCCGTCGGCGAAATTAATTCAGGAAACCAATTTGCATCATCGGCTAATGCCATCGTCGTCGGTGATGCATCCTAGTTTGTCTGTAGCGTGTGTCACGTGCGAAATTGCAATTACCGAGATCGCGCGTGTGGCCCATCCTCAGATCACCGGAAACATACCACACTCCATCTGCCTGTTTTATCAGCTCAGAAATATTCCGAATTTAAGAAAATGATGTATTAAAAAAGAAATCAAGATTACAATTCAATGATGTATTAACAAAGAAATCAAGATTCAATACAAACTACAAAAAAATTGACAAAATTTATATAATTCAAATCTTATTAATTTTATTTAAACGATATGCAAGAGTATATAAACATAATCGCGACGTAATTCTTCACGATAAATTAAATAATTATAGAAAAAAATTGTACTATATAAATATGCTCTTTCTATCTGTATTCATCCACAAATACAGCACAAAGTATTTAAAAATAGAAGTGGTACTCTTGAAGTAAGAACTCTAAGTTCGGGCCAACATAAGAAGATTCCTGGACTGTATTACTTTACCGTAACATTTTCATTTCTCTTGAATCTTTTATCGGCTTCCTTTTACGCGATTTCAAGACAAAATAGCAGTGAAATAGAGGTTATAAAATTTTGTAGAAACATTATTTTCTTCTCAGACCGTTAAGTATTTGCATTGCTAAATATTTACTTTGCACTTTGGCGACGTTCGGAGTTAAACGGCGAAATAGAATTTCAATCGTCGTTTTCGGTCGCATCGCGACTTTTCCTATGAAACTCGGCAAACTTCTTATAGGCGACGTCATGCCTCTTTTACGATTCTTATTGAAATTTCGAATTTATGATCGTACGATCCGGACTTCATCTCATCGTTGACTTAACATTACCTCCATTTATTCATATGTTAGAGAACTTGCATTCTACTCATTGTCTATTTATTCCAGAGAGAGATATCTTAAATAAAATTAATATTACATACAGAGATATTTAAAAAAAAAACGTAAAAAAAAAGAGGTTTAAGAGGTTCCTCATCGTGCTAATTCCTAATCGACTTTTTTATCGACTTTAACGTCACCAAGTTTAAGGATTAAATATCTATTACAGTGTGCAATCTGTAGCGTACATGCGGTGTCACGTGGCATTATGGTATAACGATTATGTCATCATATCGTAATATTCATCCGTCCTTTGGCGCTTAGCGATACTCGATAGCACATCGATAGATACATCGTAAAGCAAAAACGAGAATTTTTTATTAGATTCATTTAGATTTACTCCGTTCGCTCGAGCTTGCAATTAAATTACGTAATACGAAAAAATAAATATATTGACATCGATACAACTCAATAAATCATAATCGTATATTCTATTCTCGATCCAGTACACACGAATAACAATTGCGTCGCATTTCTATGCCATCCGATGAAAATGATGACAAAACCCATTTAATAATAAAGTTTAATCATGATGGAAACGGATAACGAGAAATTTAGGGAATGACGAGAAAAAGAGAGGGAGAAAGAGAGTAAAATTCGGGGCATTTGTTAGAAGAGATTAGCCGTCAATTATCAGCGCATCGATTGCTCTTATAAAGTGTTATGCATTAATATATACATATTATGCGTGAATTTTTTCATTGTCATTTTTTGTCGATGTGAAACCATGTAAGGCAAGAAAAAGCGTTTCGCAAACTTGAGTGGTTGCGAATATATGCGCATGAAGAATTTGGTCGCTCGCGGTCCTCTAAAAAATTCTATGCATCCGCGATACACTTCTCTCTCACATAAACTAGTCTCGAGAATTTCCCATGAGCCGCCGTTGTTGACCAAACCCCGGACACGTATTCTCCGTTTTCTTACTCTCCCCTCGCGATTTTATATCCTTGGTAATTCGCGATCAACTTGAAATTCGCCCATATTGTTATAACTTTCCAGCTTGGCGAAAATGAGAAATGTTTTCGTGATTACGTTTTTCTCGCCAGAGATATAAATCTTCAACAAAGGCTAATATAAACAACGTTCTTATCACGAGAAATGAAATGCAATTACGATTTATACAATGCAATTATAATATTAAATATTTACGTAACACTTCTGTCATAAAAGACAAGAAAACGATTAGGGTAGAGCGGGGTCAAAAGTAACAATTTGACTTTAGAATTTTATTGTAAAAAAACTATTATAGTAAAAAAAAAAATTTTGATATCCCAAGTTAGCATATTTATTTCACTTTATGGAAATCATAACATTTAAGCCTTGTGATGAATAACATTAAAATTATCAATCAAAAATGAAAGCAAGGAAAAATGTTACAATCGCCCCAGACTCCGGGCCGGTTGTAACACTATTAGGGGTCAATTGTAACAATTTTAAATAATCAAAATTAAAAGTTTTTATTCAACGAAATTATAATAATTCTTCTTATATTAGCAGAATTAAACTAAAATATTCATATTCTTATATAAAAAAGTAGCAAAATAAAGATTTATTCTTTTAAAATTCAGCTTTTTTGATATTAGCAGAAATAAACTAAAATATTCATATTCTTACACAAAAAAATAGCAAAATAAAAACTTATTCTTTTAAAATTTAACTTTTTTATATTAATCATAGAAAACATTAACTTTGTTAACTCAAATTATAACAAGATATAAACATTTTTTTGCTCTTATTTCTAAATAATAATTTTTCAATTAGAGTAATAGGAACACAGTATCATTAAGAACTATTAATACAAATAGAGATTACTCTGCATCACAGTTATGACAAATATATAAGTCATTTATATATTATATAAATTATATCCTGTCAGTCTTTCTAATCTTAGTACGAGGCATTCTGAAATAAAAATAGTTTACTTATAATCCAAAATGAAATAAATTGCATCAGTCGGAGTCGGTTGTAACGTTACATTCGACCCCAGACAATGATGTTACAATCGTCCCCGACTATGTTTGTCAACTTTGATTTAAAATTTTTAATGATAAAATATCAAAAATGGATATGCAACAATTATTATAATATACAAAAATAACTAAATCTAAATATAAATAAAAAAAAAAGTGCTTACTTGCGGTAGAAATATTTATATTCAAAATTTAGCACACTCGGAAAAAGATACTTTATGACCTCGAAAATATATTTTCGTCACTGTACACGTTCACTCAGTACCGAGGCCGCAGACGTATTGAGACATGTTGTAGGTTGTTTAGCTTCATGCACTGACCAACGCACTGGCCAACGTGTATATATCTACTATATATCTATAGATATTTGAGTTGTTACTTTCGCCCCGTGTTACTTTTGACCCCGCTCTACCCTACGATTTATTATACATTTCAATTATAACATCAAAATATATAATGTGTGTTTGTGCGTGTAACATACTAAACAATTACACAGATACAATTTTTGGAATATAAAGCGTGAAAGATAAGATTCTGTTTACCGAGTCAAAAGAGAAAAACTGATAATATTTTGAGAATATCTCGTAGTATTGTTAGTGGATTGAAGAAGCACTCTCGCGAAAAATCCGATAGAAAGTTACAATCTCATGATATATCATATACTTAACACCTCGCCTCCTTCACAATCCCTCCTCTCGCGCTCGACTCTTCTGATATATCAAACATTCCTTTTTTAACGCCAATCCAATTCGTTCGCGAAGAAGTTACGGATTAAAACAGACGATGCGAGAGAGGCTCTTCTGCGCTTCTTCTCGAATCGAATCACGTCTCTGTGAGAGTCTTATCGGCCGTTAAGTTTGGTAACGGCGGCAGTAGTGCACCGCTCATCCCGATCGATCCTCGCAAAGTTCATAATGGCACAGACGATATAACCAGTGTGAGACGCGTAAACGTAGCTCACATATATGCGGGCGCTCTCGTATATCGCCAACGTTACCAAACGCCCTTTGATCTCGGCCTGCATTATGTATGAGGAAAAATTATACGTTCTGGCCAAGCAATGCGGTATACCAGTGTAGTTCGCGGCAAATCAAACGGTACGAGAAAATAATCCAAATAGAGATGACTGAATTCGGTCTTTAAACCGCTTGGAAACGTGAGCGTTAGAAATTAGAGGCACGATATTATCATGTGAAAGCTTACGCTTCCTTTTAAATGTTTTCATAAAATACGAACGTATTCATGTTTTATATATATAAATTTTATTAATAGATTAGTTATCATAATTAGTTTTGTATATAATTAATGCAAAGAAAGAAACTCATCAGAAACGAATATTACCTTGCAAAAATACAACATATACGACATTAACTAACATTTATAATTACAATTATCAAAAATGTAAATAATTTAAGTTTAAGTGTATTTATTTAATTAAAAATTTAAGAGATTTACACCAAGAAAAGCGTGATACTCTCTCTGATCACAAGTATTCGTTATGATATTACGTCTCTCGTTTTCTGTTCGAAAAAATGTCACTACATGTGTTTTGCCAGATAAATAAATTACGTAAACAATAACTTACACAATAAAAAAAATATTATCATGATATTTCTCAAATCAAATGGACATAGTAATTTAACTTTCATTGTCGCAATTTCAAAGTATGCGAGATTTATGGTAATGATTATGGTAATTCTATACTGTTATCATCATGGTGGCAAATATTACACAATATTATATGTAGAAAATATTTAAAAAATCTAAATATAAGAATCTGTGATCTCATCATAAGAATTATATTGATAAAACAATAAAACATATTTCCTTCATCTTCCTGAGGATAAAAAAACATACTTATTATAAAACTTTGTTATAAGTCCACTGTCTCGTAAAAAGAAAGCAATTTTTGAACCTTCTTTAGAATATAAAAATATAGTTATGCATTAAATTTTGATATAAGCAAAAATTCAACTTATTTATTGTCATATAGGGTTCCGGTCTTCGGGCCATCTTCAGTATAAAATACTTTTCATCTAATTATCAGCTTGCTAAGATGCTTCCTTTACATAGTCAAATTAATTTTTTTTTCTATAAACAACAAAGATATATTATATAGCAATGTATCAAAAGTTTATTTAATTTTTTAATATATCTTACAAAGAGTTTTCATAAGAACGTGAATGAGAAAAGATGTATTTGCAAAAATACAATTTTATCTGTCTATGCAATCAAATAAATAAACATGCAATTGTTTTGGTTAATTGGCCAACAGTGATTCCAACCATCAAGTACAATAGAATAGAATAGATGGTAAAAGCTATGCTTTTCACCCTCTTTCTCCTATATCGATTCTTTTGTAAACGATAAGCATTTTCTCTTTTTTTCATCGCTCTTTCATCCTATTTCGGGATGTCGAGTGCCAGAGGTCCATCAATTCCCTCAAACGCTATTCGTTCGATGTTCACAAGAGTGTGCATCGGTAGCGTGCCGAAGTGGGGTTGAAGGGGGTGAAGATTGGCCGGAAAAAAAGCCAGGCGTCGAAGGCGGATGGGCAGTGAGAGTGGTAAACGGTGAGGCACACTGAATGGATAGGGGGTGGATGGCGGTTAAAAGCCCGTGCTTGTCCATCGATCGTAAGTACTGCGAATTTTTCACGTCCGAGGCAACAATTTTTTTTTGTGGTCACAATCACGTGTGGGTTGGAGAAAAGAAGAAAACGTCAAGAAAATCACAAACTTAAATATATAGATAGGAATGAGCTATAGATGGAAATTTCCGTTCTCTGACATTTAAACTTTTGTTAGATAAATGTCGCTAATTTTTTCGACAATTCCGAAGATGAAAGAAGAAATTTTTAAAACATCTTATACAAGAAATATAGAAGATTTACAAGGAAAGAAACGACAATGAAATTTTTCCGCGCGCAGATCATAAGCAGGCGAACCACGATAAATGCGCGCAAAAGAAAATTCCAAGGAAACACCTTTCTTCGGGAAATATATGATTGGCAAAAGGAGGAAAAGTCGTAGAGGGAAAATATATTCCACCGCTATAGACATGCGCAAAAGGTAGTGAAAGCGGGGTAGCAGGAAGAAGAGAATCCTTCTTGCGGCAAAAAGAATTCGCGCTGACTAGAGATGCAACGAGGCAATTATCATATAAATTGCCGTAGACTGATTTTACACGAGCGAATACTGCACTGCACCGCACCGACCGTCATTTTGCTTTTTAATCGCGCCAGCTGTCGCGGAAAACACCACTGCGTTTTTCTTTTTCCCTCTTTGTTAAGTTCGCGCAGGAAGAATCTCTAGCAATTATTGCAACAGAGGTAGACGTATATAGTATTTGATTTCGAGGTATTTTATTATAGATTAATTTTCGAAGTATAAAATACTTGATATTGAATCTTCGGATTTCAAATTATTTTATTGATTTAAGAAAATAGAAAAGTTTATGGATTTATGCTCAAAATGAAACTTTTTTTTAAATAAAATAAATATTGATCTGCAGATTAAAACAAACGACTAATTATATCTGATTTTGTACGAAGTGTATGATTATGCAAAATAAAGAAACTCCCTGTTTAAAAACTTTAATATAACCGTATTTTTTTCACATCCTAAAGAGAGTTCGAAAATTACTTTCTTCTTACGACACAGTGAACTTGTAACAAAGTTTTATAATAAGTGTGTTTTTTATCTTGAGAAAAGATGAAGGAAATACGTTATCGCTTTACCAATATAATTCTTATGATGATCACAAATTCCTATACTGCGATTTTTTTTATTTTTTGCTACTTATAATATATTGCATTATGATATTTATCATAATCGAAACGTAGAGAAGTACCAACTTCACACACACTGTATAACTCATTGTCAGTCAGAATCGCTACTATAAGATCGGAAACAGTACAACGATCAAGCTAGACTGGTTCAGTATAAGAAGTTTATTCAGAGGAGCTGATCTGTGTTAAAACACACAAGTATTAGAAATAATATTCAAAGAGAAATAAAAAAAAGATTTATACGCATTTGATAGTTGAGTTGGATCGAGCTACAGATCTTGTTCGATCTCGAGACCTCACAGTGAGCCTGATAAAATTGCTATAAATATGCCGACACGGCGTTCGCTTTGGATGGATGCCATTTGGATTTTCTTATGATTGCGATTCCCTGTTCGGTTCAACGACCCTGACAATCCAGCGGAGGTATCTTGTTATCGATACAACTATTGATCGACTGTAAAGCCGCATCTTTGTGGGCAGGATACGTTATTCGCGGATGTTATATATGACTCTGTCCATTTCGATTCGGTCGATCCGCAGTAACGTAATGCGGCAGATACAAATGCGAGTACATTCGCGAAGTTAAGATCGATCGCGTAATTGAATTTGTAAAAGAAATATCGGAGTGCATCTCTCTCTCTCTCTCTCTCTCTCTCTCTCTATCGTCCGCGTGCAATGCAATAACACTGCATTCATTCCATCAAACTATCAGCTCTAGATGAGACGTAATTTCAGATATTGGCAGAGTGCAAGAAAGAGAAATTTTTCAGATTTAGCAAATTTTCTAATCATTGTACGCGTTTCTTTGAAGAGAAACTAGATGTAGAATATTATTTTAAAAAATTTGTATGTAAGTTTTTTCAAATAATATTCTAATCATAGAGATCTTTATTTATGAATATATATGTATGTATATATAATATAAGACTAGAAACTGATTTCTAAAACATTAATAACAATTAATTCCGTTATTGAAATGGTAATACAAATTAGTTCCTTTAGATTATAAAACGCTAAATCTTCTGTGTATGAGTGAATAAAAAAAAAAAAAAATATATATATACATCTCACTAACAGGCTGCGACGCATTTTAAATGAAAATCATCCACTATATATATATTTAAGAATTTCATACGTCAAAATATATTAAATTGGCATACAAAATAGAAAGAATAAAAAACAGCTGTTTCCAGAAACTACATTCATCGCTCGGAAAACCTATACGAGAAGAATGTCTACGTCGAGTTTCGAGCACCGGTTATGGTCCACCCTCAGCAGCAAAATACACTGACAGGTTCCAAGCGCGGAGCCAACGATAAACGTTACACGAAGGAGCAAACATCTAGACGCGGATTGGCCGGTGACGTTGTCGATCGGAAGTTTCGCGCGTAAACAGGGTGATTTCGCGCGAGAGAATCGCATCCGCCTGGAAATTGTGTACCGGCGAGACTTTTCCAAACAACTTCTACCTACTTCAACACTACTACTATTATTACGAGAAAGTATCTTCGCCAGTCACGCGGGCGGATGCACTCATCGAGATGCGAAGTATCTCGCTTCTTTTTACTTTTTCGTTTTTATCGAAATAACGCTCACAGCTGTTATTTCAATAAAAAAAATAAAAATAAAAAAAAAACAAGAAGAAATCGATTATAACAGAACAGATGAAAGAGGGAAAAACTGGAAACGATGAAGCACCCTAGTTTTCGAGAAAGACACGGAGAAAATTCTTCGCGATGCGACACGGAAATCGATTTAAAAAAGTAGTAAATCGTAAATATTATTAATGGATTATAAATAGAGTAAGACAAATGACATTTATGATTTTTTATATTGAAACGTTTTCCGCGAGTTTTGATAAACCGATATGAAAATTAAAAGAGTAACATTCAAAAAATAACAGCTATTACACATAATAAGTAAATAAAAAATAATTAATCACAAAAATTAAATGCAAAAATTCTGTAGATATAGTTCTCAAGAAATTGTATATTATATAATAAAATAGGACAATAGTAAAATAGAATGAGTTTAATAGAATTGTGTGTGTATTAAAATTAAATAATCAAATTTCAAAGAAAGAGTATAAATTGAACATTAAAATCTGTAGAGAAAAATTCGATTTGTATGCACACGCACTCGTAATGTATATCTGGAAAACAAAATTACATTATGCAAGTCCAGTCGTCGTAGTATCCATAAATTTCTACATAATCCATAATTTTATAATGTAAAAAAATATTATCACCGTATCTCGATTAATTCCGTGCACGCGCGCATCATTGTATTCTCTTTCATTAAAGGCGGGCGGATGCAAATTGCATAAAATCGCGCGTTTTGTTTTAATTGTAATCCGACGTATGAATCGCTTGGCATTCAATCCAAGGCATTAATCAAATGACTACAGATTTGTTGCGCGCGTTTATTAAACTTTATTCCACGCCGTTACATATTTCATGAAGCCGTTACTTGGCAACTCGATTATATTTCATTCGAGAGTTTTCCACGTTCATTATCATTTCCACTGGCAGTGAATCGATGAAACTTCTCTATCGATTAAGCTCGAAGCTCAAGTATGGACAACCGTTGGCCAATGCAATCTACATTATCAGCTACATTTCGACCGTCGAAAAAATTGTAAGAAATGTAATATTTGATTCGCAATAAAAAATCAAGTTTTAACAATGATTTTATGTATAGTAAAGAAGAACATGAAGATTATATTTAAAAATCAAGATATAAATAAAAATGCATATTTCCAATACATAATTAACATGATAATTTCATAGTAAAGAAAAATGCTAATACAAAATAATTAAGATGCATACAAAGCAGAGGCGTTAATATAAAATTTGTCTATTAATAAAATTGCCTGACTTATTGTTAGAAGAGAAGATGCTTCCTTTCACCTAGAACTCAGGGGTAAAGTTACCGATAGGGAAATGCAGAATTCTGCTGTATCCTTTATAGAGAGGCGAGCATTCCCGAAGCTTGCACTCTCTTGCTGCGTATGTTGTAAGAATTGCGTAAGCTTCGGCTGTCGATAACGTCGGTAAAAAAAGCTCGATAAGCTTACAAACGGGAGATAACGCTTGATAAGCACAAGAAGTTACCATCTGTGGCATATCGCGCGAGTAATTACAGTGTTGAATCATTACAAGATTTTTCAGCTAATTATATAAGGTAAAGTGTCATTTGTATTTCTCAAACAAACGAGCTTTGCGCTTTATTTAATTATCTGATAGATATTAGCTTTAATGCCCTAAGATAATTCCTTGTCTAAAAAAAATAATAGTTCTGAACATCTGTTTTACAATCTAATACCGTATTTTTAACATTAATTGGCTACGATTGATTGTTTAAATATCATCTGGATTTTATTTTTATAATTATACATTTAATGAATAAGTATATTGATTATATATCAATACATCCAAATTTTTTCGAAAATGATATAAAACAGGCTACTTTAAAACACTTCTTGCACAAAATATGTAAAACCATAAAAAATATAAAGCTCATGCAAATTATACTTTGAAAACAGAACAGATTCTCTGATAAATTTGAAATCAATGTTTCCTTAGTAAAAAGTACAGTTATAAGAATTTGTAAATTTACAAGGCAATGAAAAAAAAACTTCTAGTGTCTTAAATAGCGGAATAGATATATTTAAAAAAAAAAATGTGTGTGTTTAATTTTGAGAACCGGACTGTAATAGAATTTTATTTTAAAACTTAGATATTGGAATATTTCTTATTAAAAAGTTTGAACAGTACAGTTGTATATGATCCGCGCGGTGTTTGCATTATTCGTGAATTCATAAATTTCAATACTACGAAACATGGGAAAACGCAAACGCTTAATCATCGGACGTTCACAATTTCTTTCTGACCTGGATTCGATGGGCAGATTAATCGCCAATCCATACATTACGCGTATCACGCTTACAACAGACACATACGCACACATATATACTTTAGCGAATGACATGAAAAATATACATCGCAGTGACCGCCCGAATTAATTATTCGTAGCTTTTGCCGCGCACGACGATTTCCGAACATACAATTTTTCAACCCAACTCCAAGATGGACAAGAATGCAATCATTCGATCTTGTACGAGCCGGAAGGGAAAAACAAGATACTTAAGATAACAATCACGATCAGATGATAATAAAATGGATTTAATTCCGCACTGCGTCGTAAACGCTTTCTCTTTCTTTTTTCCTCTCTTTCTCTCCTCTTTTTCGGTCGATAAAAAATGACACATGCTATATATTGTTATGATGCTCGCAGTATCATGGCAAAATATCTTGTCAATAATAGTTAGTTGTTATAATAACACGTGACTTAAACAAGATTTTATTAAAAACTTATGTAAGAAATCTGTGTATACTCTGAAAATTAATTGCAGTTTTTATTTTATAAGCTAAATTAAAAAAGATATGACAAATAAACAAGGGTTTTTTGCTATATCTTTTTTAATTTAGCTTATAAAATAAAAACTGCAATTAATTTTCAGGATTACTTAAATTCAAGCAAGCGCTGCAAATTATTATTTTACACGTCATTTTATTATTTTTTCTGTAAAACTTCATAATAAATATATTTTAGGCTTGAAGAAATGGTTACAAATATCGAATCGAAAATATAAGAAGAGTATGCGGATAAAAAAGTACGAATATGGAGGTTCTATAGCAGTTTCCGTGAAACATATACGCATGTGTCAAGAGAATTTATATGTAAGATGTAATAAATATCTGTCAAGAATAGATCGATTACATAGGAAATATAACACTTGTCCCGGAAAAAAAATCCTTTTAAATAAATCTGTTCATTTATCCAAGCTGCCAAATCAATGTAATTTTTTTCTTTTCGCTCCGAAACTTCTCAAAAATGACTTTCGTGAACGACGAGGGTGGAAACAAGCCACCGTAAGATAACCATCGTTACATTCTCGGGGATTGGCAAACATCTAGCATGAAAAAGGGAGCAAAAGGTTGATGTTTCATCTCGCTGTTTTCTGCCGTTGCCCAGCCAGGTCATATAAAGTCGGAACTTCAAAAGAGCGGTCATGGCACTAGTCTAAATGCAAACTATGAGACCGAAGAAGATCATCATTTCTCATTCTAGCTTCTTCTTGTCTTATTTTTTTTTTCTATTCCTCTATTTCAAACGGCGTCATAAACTTTAGAAATCTTTTCAAAATTACTTTTTCTAATTTAGCTATAGAAAGAGACAAGAATATTTTCCTGACAAAAAAAAATAAAATTTGTTTCTATTATATTTCTTCGCGTAATAATTTATTCATTGTTCGCATTAATAAGTTCATCATATCATAAGTAAAACCGCGAAGCAATTATCTTTGTGTATTTTTGTATTTATAAAGAGTTAATTGTAAATATCTTAAAATGAAAACGATCGTTTTTCCATATCCTTTATTCACGCGAGAATATCTCATCAACTAAGATCGTAGAAAAGAATAATTTTCACTCTATAAACTATTAATTTGTTCGAAAAACAGCGCGTTATTTTTCGATTGAACCCGCGGGCAATTAACAATCTCGGGGCAGTATCGATGATAGCCAGAAAATGTCATTAGACACAAATAACTTTAAATTACAATCGATCGATTTTATATTTTCATACGAGATTGCCATTCGAATTTATGCAATTTTACGAAATTAAATATTACGCGGGCAATGTTTAAGCGCATGCTCTACGAGTGAATTATAACTACGTAAAACGTAAAGTTATATGAGTGAATTAAAAACGTAAAATTTGATAATACATGAAAAACTGTCGATCTCTCGGTAGCAGTATTAATATTGATTGTACGGAGAATTATATGTTGAAACGTGTACTGTGTGTATCGATGTACTATGTGTTCGTACGCATGTTTATGTATGTATGCACGCAACGTATATATGTTTGCGCAATCATCCAACGTGCAAATAGAGCAAATGGAAATTGCGTGGCCAACAGTCGGCGCAATGCCGAAACAATACATCTCGTGACTCGCCGACATTACATTCAATCATCGCTTGATACGTGATTTTCAAAAATTGTTTGTGACGCTGCGTTTAAAAGTGAGAGCCATTATTGCACGCGACATAGAAAAACCAATACAAATTGTACAAATTGATTAATTTATTTTGATTTTAATTTATTCGTGATAATTTTCTTCAAACATTAAAGTTCTCTCATTGCTCTTATATTATTTTAATTCTACAAAGTTTTACCTTCAGATATATGAATGCATATTCATATCGCGCATTTTGTTAATATACTTTAAAAATGTAATTTAATGCACAAGCATCATGAATAAATTATTTGCGATACAAATAATCGGCATTGAATGAATAAAAATCCGCATAGCAATCTTTCTCTTCGATACATGCATTAGCAATATAGAGATGTTTATCGTTAAATATAATCTTTCAATTAGAACTCGACCTAGTCTCGGATATATATCTATATGAATTATCTATATACCTCGTTTTGCTGTGGAAAGTTCATTCCAAAGGTTTGTTCAAGCGCTTTAGTAACACTTCGCATTCCTCGCAGTCTCCAGACATTTGCATAACATCGCCACCGGCGGTCAAATGCCTCGAGATTACGGCAGCTTAACAAAATCCCTCTCGAACGATCGAACTCGATTGGTCGATTTTTCCGCGGAACTTTTCAACGTACCGAAAATCGCCGAACCCCCGCCACTGAGGAATCGTAAATCGCTCTACTCTTCCGGCAAATTTGTATTTTTCGTTTTCTCGCCTCGCGAGGGACGCAAAAGTTTCACGCTGAAAATGGCACAAGCGGGACTACAAAGACTTTTAAATATGTTTCTTCATCTCCATTCTCGACACGATCCGCGAGTGCGTAGCATCCGTCTTGGCCGAAAGGTAACTAGGCGCGAAAGTTGTCAGAATTTCTGCGGAAAGTTCGACGCGAATATCTGCGAGGCGAGGAAAGCGAGGACAAGAGTACGAAAATCCGGAAAGAACGCTCGTCGAGAAAACTCGCGTCCGACGTTTCCTTTATGCAGGCATGAAAGGGTGCGCTATGAAATGCAAAAATCATAAAAATTGCATTGCTTGACGACGGCGACGAAGAGAATAAAAAAAAATGCGGTAGCCCTGTGAGAAGCCTCGGAGTACAATTGTGAGAAAGGTAATTTTGGTCGCGCAAACTGTTATACGCTGAGTGGATTAAACATTGTTATTATAGGCCGAATTTCTAATTTAAATGACTTACAATTTGAGACAAAGATACAAAATAACAATAAATTATCATTGAATGCAAATTTTAGAAATAATATATAAGACTGATTACTAATGAGTTGATAAATAACAGTAAAAAATAACAGTATAAACTAGCAGTCTTGCTGCAGGAAAACCCATAATACTTTCGACACAATGACGTTAAGAAAACAGTTTCGATTCTCTTACTTCGAAACCGAGTCAGCAAAAGCGATTAATTGGCACAATATTAGATAATATAAGAAATTCTTGGTCTCCAAGTTAATTAAGTTTTATCAGATAAAAGCGGCGTAAATGCATGTCCACATATCAAACAAATAAAAATCCTTTTAAAAAAATTAATAATTAATCATCGTCTCCCCTCTTAAATTCAATCTGTAGAGAATAGTTTACGGCTTTCGCACACAAAGTGATGTCTTTATATGTGAGATATGTTGCTTGATGAATATGAAGTTACTAGAGAAGCGGTGATACTAGCGATAGTGTATAAAGCAACGTGGTTCCAGCCACTAAATTGCCCGTACGAAATTTCGCTTGCCTCGTCGGGGGCACTGCTGTAAGCAACGGGAATGAAAATAGATGGAAAAAGTTTGGCCGGGAACATCTATTAGCCAATAACCTACATATGAAGTAACTTTGGGATTCGCGATGCGACACGACGCGACGCGACGCGACGCCGTAAACCAACCCGGGACGCTTAATTGCACATTTCGCCGGGTCCGAGCGGGATAATCTGGCGAGTGCGCTTCTTAACTTCGCGAAAGTGCAATGAGCGTGTGTTCCACCCGTAAATTATGTCACTGCGCTGCGCGACAGCACCGTTATTTATCCGTCCTGAATACGGAAAATGCGCGCAGCAACTTGCGAGCGTCCAGAGATAATCTCCGGCACGCGACGAGTAACCGTTTCTCCGAAACAAGCCACAGAATGGGTTTCAATTTTTAATAAATGTCTCATCTTTTCAAAACGCGAGAACCCGCATCGTTTATCTTAAATTTAAATTCCTTTAAAATTTTTTTTCTCCTCCTCGCAAAATATTTGATTGAACAGAATTACCTTTCATCTCAAGGTGTTAGAATTTATTTGAATTGATAAGCAATTCATCCCGTTATTAGCCGCAGAGGATTAATTTGCGAGGAATGGCAAAGTATGATTTTATTTGTTCGATTGTTGTCTTAAGTTTTCCCGGAGGATGCCACAAATGTTCGCAAACGATGCACAGTGTATGCGGTTTATACTCCGCTGAGAAATCAACTTCTTGTCAGGCATTATCAACTACGACCGTTTTGTTTACTCTATCGATCAAAACTGAATTTTGTTCGCGGAGTAACATGAAAGTAACATTGATCGTGAAATCATTAAATAAATAATGCAACGCATTAACGCGCATTTGAATCATCTCATTACGACATTTCAATAATTTTAACATAACTATGGCCAGACATTCGATATATAATATAATTTACTTTATATGTATATTATATGGGATTTATATATTAATGTGCATCGACAAACATTTACACCGGTTTCATTTATACAGTTGAATAATTAATAGGCAATTATGTTGGCTTGTTCCAATCGTGGTCTATCATGTAGAACGATGATACATTTAATAATATGAAAACGCCACACACATGCACGCACATTGTCTGGTAATACTAATTACATTGTCCTAATAACCGTTTCAACAATCCTTCAAGCATATCGCTAACAGATTTATACAAGGTGAAAATATACACCCAAAATTTGCGTTTCATTACTCATGCGAATAATTCCAGTAAATCGCTGGTGAAAATTTCGCGAGAAAAGTGAAATGTATAGACTATGTGCAAAAATTACTAATAATCAGTTTAATCGCGCATTTCAATCGAATGAAGATATTCTTTAAAAAGAACGTTTTATTTCCCATGAATTAAAAACGCTTGATATACCGAGAGACGTAACAAAAAGTTGGCTTATGATGAAGAAAAAGTCACCGCAAAAGATTTCGATGAAAACCAGAGCACCCGCAAAGCTCCGTAGCTTAATTGCATTCTAGAGAATCAACTCTGTAAGACACACAGAAGATATATCGCAGATGTACGGACGGAAGCTGCATGCAAAACTGCAAAATTTATCTGACGACTTGCAACCAAAGAGAAATACGGGTGACTCGCGAAAGTTGGAATTCTAACCGCTTTCATCAACGTCTCGAAAATAAACGATATGTAATGCTAAATAGTCAGCATTACAAACTTTTAAGACAACTGCATAAAATAAATTTTTTTTTTCATTTAACAAATTTGATTTAATAGTATCCGTCTCTCTAAATCTATTTTGTGGATTATTTATAAATTCGAAAACTATAAATATCTTGAAAACACTCATAATCACATATTTGTATTAATAAAAAAAAATTTACGGTCTGTTATAAATACTTATGCTCTAGTAGATATATTATTGTGTAAAGATACATATTTAACTATAAAGAATTGTTTTAAAATTGCATAAATTGTTCACGAAACTGTCAATTTTGTTGACAGTTCAAACAATCATGTAAATACTTGCCTCTCTCGAAGGGGAAAAAAATTATTTAAAATATATTTTAATAATGCTTATGGTCAAATTTCTTTAGCGTGAATATGATCACAATTATAAAAAAAAGTATTTTAAAATAAATACAACTTTTGAAAATTAACCAGCGTTTCATATAGATATATACGTAGCGATATGTCTTTCTCGTTTCAAATTAATTAATGAAAAAATTATTTAATATTGCTAATAATTAAAATTTTATAGAAAATATATAAGTATGCTCAAAAAGTCCCGATTCGAATGCAAAATTATTAATCATAGTTGCGTAGTTTATTTGTCTGGTTAACAATAGAATTCACCGGTCGAGTATTTGATAGCGGGCCGCAATATGTGTCATAGACGAAAAGCGTTTTCATTTGTCTGTATAAAATGGAACAATAATCTGTACAAAACGAGCGCGATAAAAATAATTCTCGTGTGTACATATGCATCTATAACGCTTATAAATAATATACAGCGATGTGCTATTAACTTGTATTTTTATATAAGAAAATATACAAAAGAGATTAAATTGAATTAATTCTGCTATAAATTTCGAATAAAAGTATAATTTATATTCATCGGTTTATGTATCATTTATATGCATCGAATATAGATTAAACTGTAATGAAGTAATTTTTCGTATTTACTTGTTATTTTGCACCTTCTATAAGACGCAAATTACATCGTTCCAATAATTTGTATTTATATAAATGTTTATTTTTTTATGCATAATTATAAATATCCGCACAAACATCTCCGTTAATCTAATATTTCTCCCACGAGAAATCAAATGCGAGTAATATAATTAATATATATATTAACTTATTGTTAATTTTTTTATTGCTCTATTCCCGAATTTATTTATATTTATGACGATATCGAACATTAACCCGAAGCAAACTTACATTGATCTTAGCTATACTCATTTACGATAAAGGCATGCGCGTTATAATAGAACCGTGGTTGTATTCTCGCCCCTGAGGTGATAAACTTGAGAGCTTGGCGTATTCGTATCACATCATCGGTAAGTTGATATACCACCGAAACAGTATCATCCGATCTAAAATTACTTAACTATGTCAGTGTTCGCAATACCTGTGATACCTTACTTCGAAATTAACATCCGAAATGTTTCTAGAATCCATTAATCTATTTGAGTTTGTCTTTGTAAAGCGCAAAGAGAGATTGCCTGTACTCTCTAATACCATCAGTTAAATTATTGCTCGATCTAAATATTTATTAATATGCAATACCATGCTATGAAATTTGAGTTTTTATGAGTATTCTTATTAGCAGTTACCGGATAGTAAAAAAAAATAATGGTTATTAATTATATAAAAGCGTTAATGATTAATTATCATGAGATAGAAAATTTCTTTATAAAACAATAAATATATAAAAAAATCAAGATTAATAAATAAAGCAGTTGAAAATAGATAACGATAAAAGCCTTCCTCACAATGGGAATAAAATTTTCGCATTTTGTCAGCAAACTAAATATATTCGAATTAAGACGTTCAGACGTCAGTAGAAAAGACTTGTTTTGATCAGACAGCAGAGAAATATATTATTTCGCTGAATCCATTATAGGAAGATAAATTTAAGTAGAATAATAAAATCGCTGTATTATCATCGGACTTAAATGTGTCATCAAAGTCCAAATATAATCAATGCCAAAGCTGCAAAAAAAGAAAAAAAAAGAATCTTTTTCTCTCGCTTTCTCATTTTGCGAAGTTTACGATCTAATCTTTCTTGTATTTAAATGAATTGATAAACAATGACAGAAAGCTCACACTCTTACAATACTGTTCAGACTGCGAATAAATTTACCGTCAACTTTGTGAAAGAATTAAGGGCGAGAGTAGGTGAGTAAAAGAAGCAAACACATCGTGGAAAGTAACGTGAAATATTATCTTCGAATTTTGCATCACCTCTCGCTCAATCGTTTACCAATTCGTTTACCAACCATTCGCATAATCATTGCAAGAAACTTTGACGTCACGCATATAAAAGAATGATCTATATATATATATATATATTATATATTATATATGAGTAAAGCTATTTACGTAAAAATTTCACGAAAATTACAAAATGCCATTTTTATTTGTCTAAAAAATATATAACGTGATTAAAAAAAATACACGATTTTTCGAAGGTGCTATTTGCATATAGAAACTTTCATAGCGAAAATAAACTTCGAATATTACTTCCAATTAGAATTTAAACCGCTCTCCCAAAAAAAAAAAATTAAAAAAAGAGGGAGAGAGAGAGAGAAGAAACAAAAAAAAAATAAAAAAGGAATCCCTCCAAATCAAAACCTCTCCTTCCTTTCCTCTTTCTCCGTAATTTTTTCTATTAAAATATTAATTTCATATTTTGCAAAATATCAATCCAAATCTCATTTTTTTTAAATAAGATTAATGCAAAAATTTAATTGATCAGCTAGTGTGCTAGAAAATAAAAAAGATATTGCAAGATAAAATCAGTTCAGGCCAGAAGTCACTCTAACTACGAAAATGGAGAGGCATTCACAAACGATCTCCGGATTAATCTCGACGCTTAACAGACATAACAAGTTCTCAAGTCCAACTTGTTAACAATCGCCTGCGGGCCGATGTTGCAGCAAGTGACGGCCCAGAACGCCGTCGTGCATTACGCAAATAAGGCATAAACTCTCTCTCTCTCTCTCTCCTTCTCTCTAACATACTCAATGGAGATTATATTAAACAAGTAAATTGCTTAGTGGCCTTTCACGTAAAACGCATTTGTATGTTACGGAGAATTGGATAGAGTTGTGATATGTATCAAGAAGAGAGAAATTTGCAAAAAAAAAAAAGCGTTTGCCGAAATATTTAATCTTCAATGAGATTGAGATATGCATATAAAAGCCCACCCTATAGTAATTTTTTAGACATGAAACAGTACAAATTTTTCAAGTATATAATTACAAATTCATCAAATTGAGAAATTAAAGAGAAATGACAGAAAAAAATCAGGTAACTATAAGAGAAAACTTATGTATTAAATTGGAGAATAAATATAGATTCTCTGACAAGAACTCTTTTTGCGAGAAATTTAATTCATTAAATTTAATATATTTTCGCGTGACTGAATATCAAATTAATAAAATAAATATAGATTAAACATAGATAAAATGCAATAGAGAATGAAAATAGTGATGTCAAATATTTGTCATCGATAAAATTAAATATACTTCTTAATTTCTCGCATTAATAATTATCGCCGCATTCATTAAATCTGATAAAATTATTAACGATAAACTTTTGTAGAGATAATCGCATCTTAATATTAAAAAAAATTAAATTATTAATATATGTAAATGTGTGCTAACACACAAGGATAGTCAATTTGGTACAATTCCATTTATACTAAATTTTTATATGTTCAGAATTTTTCTGTCAATTATATTTTGCATACAATTAGAGAGAGACTCACCAGACGTCTCGCTGTTTCCTTCTCGTCGTCCGATCCATTCATCTTTCTGTCCGAAGCTTTGATTAGCGATAATCGATAATCCACACAAATGAAGCAATCCATTGGATATCACTCACGATAATCGCGATATTTAAAATTCGATGATCGCGCGATACATTTTTCGACACTCCCAAGGAACATTCATTTATTCAGGTATTAACAACCATTAAAAAAAAAAAAAAAAAAAAAAAAACACTCGTGATATTTATATACTTTCTCCCGATATTCACGCGGCGATATACTTTCAATCGAATATCGATTACCGATATATATATATATATTCGCAGCATTTGCACACTTGCGTAACCATAACAATAATCGTCCGTTACTTTTATCCGGTACTCCTGACGACGATCCACTCGTTGTATTCCATTTGTTGTATTCCATCTGTTGCATAACACATTATTCACCATCACATTCGCGATATTAGAACACGACGCGATCGCGATATATTTTTCCTCGATATTTTTTTTTCGACACTCCCGAAATTCGCAATTATATACACAATTGCCAATGCGATGATCGACGGACGCGTAAATGCTACTCGACGATTACGATTCGATGATTAACGGATGCTCGGACATACGGATGGATTCGCACGCCAAAATGTTCGAAGAAAAACGCTCGACGAAGCTAACCGCGATCTCGACGCAGCGTCTGATAATCGCGATTCACACACGCATCGATTAAAGATCATTATATCAATTATGAGACACACTTAATCTCAACGTAATCACGATAATCGTCTGATGCCTCGATCGACATTCCATAAGTTCAACTACTCGCGACGGTTACCATTCGACGACTAACGGAAATGTGACGTAGGCACTCTAGGGGTTTACATGCCAATCACCAGGGCTGCGATCACGAATCATGAAGACGTCTAGATCGCACGCACGCACGCCATATATTGCATTAATTCCGAGATTCATCCATATCGTTCGCGATCAAAATTATTAATTCTATTAAATTCAAAAGTTCCGCAATTACGACGTAATCGAGATAAATGGTCGACATTTTAAACATAAAATTGTATTTCACACTCTTATGTCTCATGTATTTTTTGCGACGGTTAATATGGTGCGATTAAAGAATGCGGGAGAAAAAAGCGGCTCGCAAGCCTGCCAACTGTTTATCAAATTCCTCGTCATTGATACAGCGATGTATTCAAATCACGATCCCTATACTATCAAAATCTACTATCGATCGAAAAATAATTGCTAGTTAATATCAAATATTTTGTCTGTGCGTACGCGCAATTTTCTATACACGAACGAAATATCTCGGGAGCGCGCACCTTGATACCGCGACCTACGTAATACGGCAGTACAATAACAATTGTGTTTACGCGGTACGAGCCCTCTTATGTTTTTTTTTCCTCCTTTACCGAGTCGTCCGGCGAGCTCCGGTGTTTTTCTTTCCAGTACATTTCTCCGAATAGACGTGTCCTTCAAATAAAAGCGTCTAAATAACCGCGCGATCGCGATCCATCTATTTTCTCTCTCTCTCTCCCTTTTCCCTTCCTTCCTTCTCACTCTCATCCGATATCAAATATCAATGTTATTAAATTCTAAATTTCCATAATTACGCGACATAAAATCGACATATCTGGTATTCCATATTTCAATAATAAAATTTTATTCTATATTCCCGTCTCTCATGAATACGCGAGAAAGAATTTGTAAAGAGATTGTTAACCGAAGATGCGAATCATTTACAAGCCTGCCAACTGCTTACCAAATCTTTTATCCGATTCTCGATGACACGATATTTTCCGTCGATCGCGAAAGACAATTGTTATATCTGCGAAATTAAACTCAAATTTCACACGCAGAATATTCATTAGGCCGTATATATTCGAATAGTTGTCCACGAACAAAAGAAATATCTCGGGAGCGAGCACTCGGTAGATCGATCGCGACGCACACTCGCTCGATAAACTGATCTCGATAGACTGATCATCGCTCGTAAGATGATTGGTCTATATCGGCGCAAGCTCACGTTCACCCCTCCATCGAATCCCGGGAATCGTCCAGTGAGGATATCTCTCTCTTTCTCCCTTCCCACTCTTCTCTCACTCTCTTTCTCACTCTCTCTCTCTCTCTCTCTCTCTGTTTATCCCCACCAGTACGCTCCTCCAAACTAGGCACACATCCTTCGACAAGGAAAACATGTTTATATCGCGTACTTATGTATTGAAAAGAGAAGGTATGTGCGCTTATCTTTCGCGTATCCTCGCGTCGAGCTAATTCTAAGAATTCTAGGAACGAACCTTTCCACAACCTTTCCTGTATGTTCTTTCCTCAGCTATAGAAAGCGAAAATACGGATCTAGAATAAATACGATAAAATATTAACTGTTCGCGTAATGTTTCTCTTGCTAATATAATGATTAATTAACATCGTTCGATGAAGTATGATGTGCAAGTTATATCAAGAATAAATAACGTATCGAAAGTGAAAGATCATAAATTCTCACGATAATATTTTAAGATCGCTCTACTGTAGGATTTGAGATTTTATTGAGCATTAGCAAAACATTAATTTTTGTTAAACATATAAAAAGAAAAAAGTACAGTTTTATTTAAAATTACGTAAGCACGCGATCCAAAAGATGGTGAAATAATAAAGATTGATTAAAATATAAATAAAATTTGCTCGTTTTATCGCTGTTGGTTTTGAAGATCTCGTTTTTAAAAAAAGTTTTTGTGAGTTATTTTCTAATATATTTTTATTTTAGAATCTGAAAGAGAGAGGAAGAATGTTAAACGCATGTAACGCGTAATTAAGAATATTTTATGATACATAAGTAAGTTTTATTCGCTATTTTAATAACGCATTGAAAATGATATTATTTATCTCAAGAAAATTAAGCTATTATACCTGTTCGCGAAAAAAAAATAAGGAAGACATGCAAATAATTTTGTATTATTTCGGGAGTGCGGATTCAAAGAACTGATTGTGAAACATTGAAAAAAAAATTATTTGTAAAATTATATAAAAAATAAATGTAAAATTACACAATATATATAATATTTCTATTATTTATTGTGTAATTTTACTTATTCGCGTGAAATTTTATATTTTCTTTTTACATACACACAGATACGAGTATGTTTGTACGAGGACGCGAGCTTACGTCAATTTTTCCATCATCAATTCAGGGAATTGTCTACCGAGTCTTCGCGTTTTGACGAATACTCTCACTATACAAAATTATCGTATTAAATTGGTGACTCCGCGTGTGCGCGACACGAATTTCGCAAAAGAGCCGATCTACGTTCTGCAAATAGCTGCAGCAACGACTGTAAGGACAATGTTCACAACGTTCGGTTAATGATCTTACAACAGCGTCGAGTCGTGGATTGAATTTCAAATCGACAGCCACGCGCGAGTCAATGGCAATACCACCACCAGTGAAGGAATTCAATGCTAACGATCCTCTGTCACCGGATGAAGGAGTTTCCTAGTCTGTAATGCTCCGACAACATTAGCGATGGAGGTACATTTTAACAGACAAATTGACATACCACATTTGGAGCTTAAACGTAGCTTATCATTACGCACAAATTCCGGTAATAAAATTGTTGTACAAATTGGATTCGAAATTTCATGTTTCTCCCAATTTTTTCGACATTACTGTTACTCTATTTCTAATTTTTGCACACTGTGTCTACAATTCTCATTTCACGGACAATGAATAGAAACTGAGTTTATTTAACCGAATTTGTTCAACAAGATAAGAGAAAGAGAATTGCAGTTCGAAGAAAAATAGAGTACGATGGAAAATATCGTGGAAATAGATAAGAAAAGTAGTTATACCGTTGTGTAAAGTTATCTCTTATTGTTAGATGAATATGAATTACATATATAGCGAATTATGTGAACTATAACTTTCTTGGAAAGGCACTGTATTTCAAAGCATATAATAAAATATCACGCTATATATACAATATCAATGAAAATATTGAAATAGATATATACGGTCAATAAAGTATTTTTATTTATAAATAATATCAATGCACCAATTATTGTCCATAAAAAGCGAAATTCATATAGTTTTTAAAATATACATACATACAATTTAAAAAAAAAATAATGTAAGAATTCTTAAATGTAATAAGAAACAATTACAAATAACCAATCACATACAAAGATTTCTATATATAATTTTCTAATCACGATTTTTTTAAGTAAATTTCAATTTAATATAAAAAAGATCTTAATATAAAGATTTAATTATTCCATGACTATTTTGTGTCGGAATGTAATCATCGTGCTGAAATAGTGCGAATTTTATTGAAAGAAAAACAAATAAAAGAAATAATTTTTATGCTTTTTCGAAAGAAATATTAGAAACGTGAACTGATTGTAAGAATCGAGCAGTGAAAAATGATGACATTTCTGGCATATAACCTCGCGATATAAAAGCAAAGAAAGAGAGAAGTTTCCGACATAATGGTCGTAAAAACGAGCAGAAAAAGCGGCGTAACTGTCATTAAAATTTAAATGTTTCAGCAATAATCTCCTTTAAAATTTTAATTCTTATTGTGCTAAAATGTGTATGTAGATGCAGACTTCTTTTTTCTCTTGAGAAAAAAATAGAATTGACAACTCAGCTATTAAGATCCACTTTAAGATTCATCTGCGATGCATATTTCGCGCGAGAAGATATTTAACACCCACATAAATTGTGAAATTTAAAGCGTTGGAGTAAAAATCTCTCATTCTTTTATTCATTTCATCGTTTCTCATTATATGCTACATGCTACAAAGAATGTTCTGTTCAACAGATCGTTTAGCTAGATGGAAATGCAATTTTCTCGATTACTGCCACATCTATTGATACTCAAAGTAAAACCGATTTTCCATATAATGCGCAAAGAAATAATTAAATTGTCGTGGAAAATAATGCTACTATGTTTGTCATACGAATCAGATAATATGTATTATCGAACGCGCATTATTAATGACGCGTTTGCGCACATTGATAAATGTTTTTCCGATTTGCATGCATATACACAACGCAAAGTAGCAATTATAAGCAATTATATATAAATGATGTAAAAAATTTAAATAAAAGTCCATGAAATATAATGTTGCATTTCCGCGTTATTATATTTTAAATCAAGAAATCATCACGGACGATCGTTGCGTCGACGCATTTCGCTATAAGCGGAAAAATAAAAGCCATGATAATGTTTTAGTTCTCGTGCTGATAGCAAAATATCTCGGCAGAATGCACGCTGACGTTCCCTCGAGTGAACTATATATAGTGGAATAGTGGAATCTATATCTTGTATCCAAGAAAACTAGAGTTTACTTCATGAAAAGAAAAACAGAGAATGTGGGTGGTAATAATGCGCGGGGGAGGAAAGGAAATTGTGCACTCGATCGTGAATATAATATTCTACGTTCGCTCGGCAGCCACTCGGAAGTTTAAGGTAAACCAAGTCGCCGCGAGTCATCCTCTTACTCGAAGAGAAGAGAACGAAGTTTATATCGCCCTCAACGGTCAGCAAACCGCTCAATGAATTAGAAATACCGCGCGCTAATGCTTTTGTTATCCTCTATGAATAGAAATAATTTTAATGCGATTTCCTGGGATTTTTCATACTTTCAAAAAACAAATCCGAGAGAAATTCTGATCTTATTTTTCACGCTATCGGGACGAACTTTTATCTTCGTTGTCGAGCGATTGTCGGAAATGCAATTAAAGGTATACTTTTCATAAATTACTCGTAAAACTTTAGTAAGCATTTAAAACTAAGTCACGCCTGACTAAGAAAATTAAATCACTCAGAAAGAACTTAGAAAATTGAATCATTCTTAGAAAGAATGATAAGAAACAGATGTATGTAGATTTATGTAGATGTATGTAGATGAAGCTTGTAACATGCACATGGGAAGAAGAATAAATACCTCAAAAGTCAGAAATCTGTAGAGATGTCATAGTCTGTGTTAGTATGACTTTAGACACATCTGTGTTTGAGAATAAAATAAAAATTGTCAGATTTGTGTGTGCATTCGTGATCCTCGCTGAAAGATTTTATATTCAAAAGCGTATTTCGAAGAGTGATCCAACGCGCATCGTCACTCTGGAAATAGTGCAAAATTCACAAGTGCATCCTGCACTGTCGGATAGATTGCGATTAAACGTCCACGAAATGCACGGATGCATCGGGAGCTCGTGTCGGTGCACGCGCGTTTACCTGTTGGACACGTTTTGTACGCGTACGTTTTGCCGGGCACACGTTCACACGGCACACTTCGCCACGACCTATTACGCGTGACCAGAACGCACAACCGCAACACGCGCGAATGACTAAGTGCAATATATTATAATACAAATCCGCGGATGCACCGGACACAAGGCATGGCCGGTTGACAAATTTCGGTTATCTCGCCCGCTCGTACGCCAGTACATATTTCGGAATAGCCGGCCGCGTTTCTCTTCCATTTTCCATGCATTTCAAATTTATCATCCAGAGACTTGACTCTTCCACTTGTTGCAAAATGTATATACCTGTTATACCTCACCCAGCATGCTTGACATTTTATATCAAGATCAATATGAATCGCGGAAAATCGATTCGACAAGATTCAAATGGTATAATTTACGATGGTGCAATTTGATAATAAATATTTTCTCACAAAGTCAAGCGATGCTAAAAAAGATCGCGACATCGATTGACTTAAGATATGAAATTTAGCTTAGAAAAACGTTAGATAAATGCTGATCGTGAACAACAAATTGCGAATTTGAAATATGGAAAATAAAAAGGCGAAAAGCAAGAGATCGAGACTAACGTTCCTTTTTCCCAATCGAAGTGAATCGCATAGATTACGTAATTTCAATCTATCAGTAAAAAACTAAAATGATAACATGGAATATGGATAAAGCAAAAAACGCGAGCTCGAAAAGTCTTTCTCGATTAATTTTTGAAAGATAAATGAAAGAATAATCCGTCGATAAAAATAGGAATAAAAAGGCGAAAAGCAAGAGATCGAGATTATCGTTCCTTTTTCCCGATCAAAGTGAATCGCATAGATTACGTAATTTCAATCTAGGAGGTAAAAAACTAAAATGATAACATGGAATACGGATAAAGCAAAAAACGCGAGCTCGAAAAGTCTTTTTCGATTAATTTTTGAAAGATAAATGAAAGAATAATCCGTCGATGTTACATCGTACATCGCATCTCGAATTTCGCGGCTGGTAGTCACAGGATTACATGTCATAAAGGTAGTTCCAAGTACATAACGAAGTTACAACGCGCTACGAAACTCGAAATTAGTTTCGGGAGCTCGCGGCTCAACGTCGCTCAAATTGACAGAGAGTGTCCGATGGTACATATAAGGATTCTTGCGGATATATATATCTCGCGATTTCCAATTGATGGTCCGATATTAAAAAATCGCTGGAAGCTACCAATATAAAATTTTATTCTATTCTGTAATTTCAATTTACATATATATGTATAATAACTAAGAATCACATACAAAACACACACATCTTTCTCTGTCTCACTCTTATATATATATAATCTGTCAATCAATCAATTAATCTCTCTCATTCACTCATTCTCTCTTTCTCATACACACATATACAGACACACAGCGTTCTCAAAATAAAGTCTTCCAATTGATGATTCGCGACTAGCGATAGACATGAAAGTCGTTATCCACTTTAATATCTATTAGAGATATGTAACGAAGAAAAGATATATTACTTGCATCACGACTAGATTCTGTACAGCAAATCGAAACAAATAACGTGATAAACGAAATAAATGTTCGAAATAATGCGCTCGGATAAATATTATCTCGTTAAATCGATGAAATCCTTAAGACGTTTTGTTCGTATCGTTTAATAACGATGATGCAATTGCAATCGCTTGTACAGCACATCGTAATTTAATCCTATCAAAAGACACAGACGATCTTTAATTCGAACAACTCATCCGCGAAAAAGATCTCTGGATATTTCTTTTTCGCCATTTTTATTTTGTTCTTCGATATTGACAGAAAAATTTTTTAAAAGCTTTGAAAATTATAATCAAAAATTAAAATTCAAAATAAGATTATAAAAAAAATTATAAGTATGTTATAAAAATTGTAAATATGTTGTAAATTTATCGCGACGTCTTTTCTCTTAATAAATTACCTTTTAGTAAAAAATATTTTTTTTTTAACAAACGGCAACATTCTGAATTGCCTTTTCGTTTAAATAAAAACGACGCGCATCTTCGCACATCTGTGCGAAACTTTGCGTATAAGTCGCGTTTTCTTTGATCAATAAGCCCAGGCACTCAGGAGATTTCCGATCAAATTTAAATTTGCGAGTGTCTGTGTTCGCAGTGGGGCTCGAATGTTCGAGTGGCCCCGGGTGTACACCAAGTGCACTTTATCTACCGACACCCGTTGGCGCTCCGGGCTACTCCAAAAAACTTTTCCAGACTGGCAAACTCCTGGACACACAGTGAGAGAGATCAACCATTTCACGAGATCTCGACTGGCAATACTCGAGTCAATTTTCTTCCATTCGAATATTCGAAAATCATCGCGTATTCCGTTCAGAATTTATCCGATATCTCAGAATACAAAAAAACCGCGTGTGACGAGAATAAAAACGTGTGAAAAGCTCAGCTGCGTTGATGGAATTTATTTCTCTATATATTTCTATATACAATATATGTGACATGAAGACATGAAATCTCTCTTTTCAGAATTAAACATTAAATACTGTTTTTTTATATTAATTCCATCTCTGTAGTATCTATATGTATCAGAAAAATTAGTAGAAAAGTGATGGAAAAAATAGCAATAAAATAAATTGAAGAAATAATTGAAGGAGAACTATTTTTCAAAAATTCTTTTCGATCATTTTTTTTTTTATTTGCCTTGTATGTTCTTACCGCTAACTTTATTTACGAATATTTTTTCAAATGTATTTAACAAGACCAAACAAAATTCAATGTTAAAAAATTCAATGTTAAAATATTTTAAAAAAAAAAGTAAATTTATCTGCAAATTGCGAAACATTTTTCATGATATAAGATACGACACATTTCGAACAAATGTTGTTAAATAGGCATCTCAACTTCGCAAAAGGCATTAAGAGATTCTCAGCCATTATGTTCGACTAATCGAGCGAAAAACAATGACACGACCGTGGATTGCGGTATGACGTATTATAGTTGGACGGAACCGGTTACACGTTAATCTCCCGGCTAATTTCGCGGCCAGCGGGCGGCAACTTCGTCACGTCGTATCCGTCACTTGACAGTCTCGGTAGGGCGTATAATCTTGAGGCCATTGTCCCAAAAGCTGATAGAACACGAGCCGCGGACCGGAGTCCACATAGTTTATCGGCTGGCAACACATCGGCTGCGACGTGGTGCATTATGTAGGGGTGCATCGGCCGCACACACAACTACAGAGATACATTTGACTAATCTCCGATACGGAAGCCGCTCGGTCGGATGGCGAGTTTGAAACAAAGTAACGAGTACAACTGTATGATGGACGTGACGGAAATGAAAGGGACGACTTTTGGTGCGAATCGATTTGACGCGTGAGCGAGCTGTCCGAGCATCAATGCGCTGTACCAACTTTGCTTCTATGTGGAAATTGATTATAATACGCCCGGTGATATTGCGATATTCTCTTGCGAGATTCTTCGAGAGCAAATGGAATGATAGTTTAAAGATAGAATAAAAGAAATATTGGTTGTGACAAGAATGAAAGAGGAATAAATCGTCATCGCTTTATCCCACGTAACAATAACGCGAAAAATCTGCGAGGATCGACATGCACAGTTTTAATAAATAATGACAAGTTGAAGCCTTGATCCTTTTCCTCCGTTCATCTTTTTTCCCGCTCCATCAGAATGAACTTTCAAATATGTCGGTATTTCACAAAACATTCAATGTGCGCGCTGAAGTTAATTTGTTTTCCAATTAAATCCGATGTTTTGATGTTTACATCACTTTTTTATAAAGTTCTCAGAGCTGAAGATTAAAGAGATAAAATATTTCTGCAAATTCTTTTCTAGATATAGCAGAAATTGCTTTTTATGAACTGGATATTCATTCATTACACGCGATTGAAATATAAGTAAATAATTTTAATTTTTTTTTTAGACATCGCGTATTCCACTTTTTCACTATAGCGAATGTAATTGACAGCTCATCAACAAGAGAAAAAAAGATATAATGTATATAATTCACTTAGAGATACATTTTCAAATTAAATGTAGTAATTATATCAAGATGATTTTAGCACGCAGCTGCACACTATCTCGAAACAACCAAAGGAAATTGCGAAATAACTAGCAATTATCGTAAAAACGCGTCTTCAAATACTCGCGGTAATTGGCCGTTATTTCGAGCCGAAAACGATCGGCGTTATCGCCTGTGACGATCGTTTCATGAATCAGTTCGAATTATGAGCCTCCTGAAATCGGATTATGAGTGAGATCCTCATAAAAAGCGATATACGCTGTTCGTCTCGATAGAATCGATTTTTATCATCGATCAGCCAGTACGAGGTAATAGGGCATTATTGAAAGTATCGATTTACGTATTTATTTAATCACTAAACGCTCGTACTTTTTTAATTACGTGATGGTTGTTTGCAATTCATCGACAGAGAAATTGTTTAATATGGCCATCAGTGTTTGTATTTCAAATTTAATTTATATAAAAATTTCAATAAACGATAAAATGCTTCACTTACCTAGCAACGCCTGAAAGAGTCTGCTCTTGAAAATACGTATGACGCGCTCGATCGCTAATCGCAGTTGCTTATCTTGCGGCCTCGTTAATTTAGCGTGATAATCCTCGAGGAGCTCCAGAGCTCGATGAGCTTCTAAAAACAGGCAAAAGATAAACAGATTAGAAAATTAGTAAATTACTTTTCATAAACAATATATGTATATAATTTTATCGTGTATGATATAATATATACGTAAGATATATATACGATATGTATATATAATATCATTCACAACATTTAATCAATTAAAAGGCGCATTTCCGTTTCATGGTATATCAAATATTTTGCTGTCATATTGTGTTGTTGCGTCATTAGCTATTTCTTTCATTATCGCTATCATCGGCACACTTCTATATGCCGTTAATTGATTAATCATATTTGTGACGCACCGTAAATCGGATGTATGTAATTAAATGAATTGTTCATAATCTGTACCTCCATCTGAAAGTATTATTTTCACATGTTTCATTAATTAAACATTTGTCAATGTGCATTAATTATAGTAAACTATATATTATCGATATTACACATTCCACGCATCTAATTCCGGTTTTAAAGAAATCATGTTATGATTTCCCTATAATTTCGATATAAAATTCAAAAGCTCGCGACGCGTGATCAGTGATACGAGAAATTGAAAATGGGACCAAGTTGTGTAAGAATAAAAGCAGAATGGAGAGAGTGGAAATATTTAATCCGCGAACAAAGGGAAAAAAGTAAAGTTGCAATAAAGCAACAACTTTGCACCAATTATTCGAACGTCTGGATCAATAAATAAAAGTGCACATTTATATAAATAATATATATCGGAATTTTTTTTAACTTTAATTTGACTGAATTAAACAACTAAACAAGATATGCGAATAAGTGCAATGTTTCAGTCGTTACAATTTTATTATTATACAAGATTCTTGATTATAAATGTGACAACTTTTCAAACTTGTCAAATCTCCCAGATAAGAATTTTTTCGCTTGGTATTGCTTATTTTTCACGTATATGATATACGGTATTAGAAAGCAGCGACGCCAATATAATATATATTGCATCTTGCGAACGAAAATCTCTCATCTATGCGCTATATATCTTTCCCACGCACCAGGATCGTATCTATCCTATTTCCGTCATTTCCTCTTCCCGTTGGCCATCATAAACACCATACCCTTTACCCCTTCACCGAGGTAACGAGAGTGCAAAGCCATTCGGAAGGTGAAACGACTCGAGAATCTCGTGCACCGGTGAGTACAAGTCGAGAACAAATAACGACAATTGCATCGGTTTCATAGCAACGGCCGCTGATGCAATAGCTTCTTTGCTCTTTTCCGATCTTTATCTTTTCCTTTCTGCGATGTGGAAAGTATTCTCGTTTCGCATTACAACTATACGATCGTCACCGTATTTACATAGATTAAATGCAAAGATACTGTACGCGCGAATCATTTGCAATAAATTAAGTTGACAATTGTTGTAATATATCTATTGAAATAAATCTTTGCAGTAAAAAACGTTTTAATACATGAAAAAACCAACTAAATATTTATATATGTAGATCCACGGAGAACAGTTATGAATTAACAAACAATAAAGATACTAATGTGCTCATCGTTTATGCAATTAGCATTATCGTGGTAGCCGTCTATGCACTTGTTGATTCGCATCGCCGTACATCGCAGAAACAGCTGGAATTCCTGCAAGATGGATTTTTATCCATCAAACAACTTGAATCCTTTTTTGCTAGAAAGTGAATATCTCTTTAGAAATAATAAACAAGCACATAAATGTCCGATGGGATGATAATACGCTTTTGGATTCGCTCGATTCCTATTTCACAATTCATATAAGCACAGTAAATTATTCTCTATCGATGCTTTCATTGTATTAAAAATATTTCTGCCATAAAAATATTACGGCTAATTTTACGGAATAATATAAATATTAAATACTAAATTAATTTACTTCACACGATCTTATTAAAACCTGCATTTCACTTTAAAAATTTTTTTTTAAGAAACATGCAATAATTGTAATTTTTAATTTTATATCTCTATTGTTATCTCTCAAATTTTTAGCCACGTCAATATGACAAAATCTTTTAAGAGAATAATGAAATTTGATACAGAAGATAGAAGGGCGTATACTTGTCGCGGTAGAATTTAGAAGAACATAAAGCAAAATGACACTTCAATTTCCAGATAACATTGGTTACATATGTGTATTTGTTCACAAAAACTATTTTTTTTTTTTTTAGGACATGCATTCTCACGCGTTCACGAAGATATGTAGAACAGTTAAAACGGCCAAATGTTTTTTCGCTAAAGTCCCAAAGCATCTGTCATGCATGAAAAATATTCGTACAGTATGATAGCGATATTTGTATGCTCTATCTTAATTAAATATGATTTTTTAAGAATTCGATATTTACATTCGTGCGAATAGATAAGGTCTATAAAAAACGAATCAAATATACTACATCCATCCATTCAATGCTATATAAAAAATGAGAAATGATGAAAAACAGCGCGGCTTGGTCAATTAGCGATATTAATACATGGTGCGTTATATATATGTTGCAGGCGTAATACAAAATCAGGCATTTTATAAAATGCTCAGACATTTTACAATAAGCCAGCATAAAAAGAGTTTTAGGGCTTTCTCGCCCTTTTTTCGACATTAATATTAAAAAGTATACACATACACACAATATATATGGGTTGTGTGTGCTCACCCTTTCACTTTATAATAAAATTAATGTTTTAATTATAAAACTATAAAAAACTCTCGTTATGCCGGCTTATTGTAAAATGCCTGATTTTGTATTACCTGCAGCTAGCATAAATATATTTCGCGCGCAATACTCATGCACCAAAACTCACCGTTTCAGTGAGACTTCTTAAGTTATGCTTTATAATATAAACACATACACACACAATTGCATGAAAAATCGGACCACGCATCTAGTTTCATCTATGCATACTTTTGTTTCGAGAAGTTATAAATCTAAAAAAAGATCTAGATCCGGAAGAGAGAGAGAAGATCAAATGAAAAGCGCGAGGCAGGCGAGAGAAGAAGAGAGAGAAGGGAAGGGAAAGGAAATTTCTCGGATGGTAATAACACGGCAATGGGCACGTCATCTACCTTCGCAAATGACAACGGAACTATGCCAAGTATGGCCGTTCATCCCGGCTTTATGGTTCATCCGGTTGCACGTCACGCTTCATGAATTATAACGCCGTATCTCCTTTACGAGATGCCGCCGTGCTCGATTTTCATGAGCACAAGGCGAACGAACGAGCTCGTCATGGTCGTGAGAGGGCTGTGTTTATCAAGCCCCATGGCCCACCCGAGAGCCCCGAGACTTTTATTAAGAAAGGGGAACGCGTTTTCCTCGGCGTGTGCCAAGTTGATTCTGTTCTCAGGAGACGAGCACGACGACGACATTGGCGCAATAACTGCAATTACACCTCGTACACTAAATATGAAATGTTATCTTTTCTTGCAAAAGCAATAGTAACACAGCTCGAATTATTAAAAGCACATTGATCTTGAGAAATAAATTAATAATACAGTTAAAATAAACAACACCCATTCTAATTTCAATAATATATCGAAGAATATTTTAATGATTACGTTGCTTAAAACCTAATGCACAACTGCATACGTTGTCTGTGAATAATTCATAGACGTCTGCAATCACTCTCCATGAATTATCTATAGACAGTGTTTTCTGTTTATACTTACTCATCGTATATTTTCAATAAATTTTGAAACTGTTTTATTTGACAACGTTCACATACTGCTAGCTTTCCACAATTAAAGTAAACTTATCGTTTGATAAAGAAAACTTCGTAAGAGAATTTGTTTGCGAATATGTCTTACGTAAACTTTTATCTGTTGTCCAATTCGAACGAAAGACAACAGATACTATCCGCGTACAAAATATTTGTTCGCGTATAGTCCACAGATACCCAAGAACGTTGTAAGCATACGTCTACAGGCAATATACGCGGGCTTTATTAAAGTTAAGTGAAACATAATAAGTATGTATACAAATTTCATTTAGGAACTAATTTAAAATTATAGGCTTGGTCGAGTTTAATTCGAGATATAATCTAAGATGAAGGTCGCCGAAAAACAAGGATGGTCGATATATTATTATTTTCGTCGTTTATTACATGAACCACTGAACACAGTTCGCACGCAATAATTAAAGGGAACCCCTCTGCGTTCGTCTAATTAAAGCTTGGTAATTATCGAAGTGAGCTACGCGAGTCGTTACTTCACCGTCTCCTTCGTTCCATGGCAACGCGAGACAAGTCGACAAAGTCACAGTAATTATTTCTTTCATAGCAGCTACTTAAAAGCAAACTAGAAAGAAAGAGGAAGAAATTGGGAAGAAATGATCAATTTATAGAAGCGTTTAATACGTTCTATGATATCTTTAATTAGACTCACTCTTTCGTACATATTATGGTGACGATAACAACGAAATATCCTTAAAGAAGAAGACCTGTGGTTTTACAAATTTAAATAAGCGCCCCAGTGTACATAAAATTGCTTGTTAAATATGTGTTTAATACAAAATATTTATATATGATTTTCTTTAATTCGTTTTAATATATTATTTTTCAAAAATTCCCCAAGCTTTTCCAAAAAAAAAATCCATCTTCAATTATGCAGTTATGTATTACGATTTTATTGACACGCGATGTACGTAGACCGACACATTTATATAGGAACGTCAACAACTCTTCGACGCAATTTCATATAGCAGTAAATTCGGAATTCATCATTCTGGCAGTAAAAACGAACTATCGACAAACTGTCGAGCAAGGACGCGGGCCAGAAATCTCGGTTACATGCAGCACACCTGATGCACACGTATGCACGACTCGCTGAAATTCTACAGACGGTACTTTCGATCGTGCTTATATTGCAAGTCATATGACAACGCAGCAATCAAAGAAATGCGAACAAATAAAGTACATACGAAAAAAGTGATTGTTAAAAGACTGATTAAAATGTTGAAAAAATATCATATGTATAATATTGATTCAAACAAAAATATACTATACGTAAAATACGTATCTCTTTAAATAAATATGCACTTTGTCGTAAATTTCTTAGCATTAGGAGAATTATTATCCTACTTGCATTAATTAAATGTTAAAATGCTTGCCATGTCCACATATATGTAAATAGAAAAGAGTAGTCATCCGTCACACATATTTACATTTATAAAACCATATATAAAGACAAATGGAAAAATTGTCATAGAGAAACTTATGAAAAAGCTTATGAGAGCTATGAAATACCTAACTGATATATGGTATATAGACTATATCACTTCGTATACAGAACGTCAAAAAGGGAACGCATCTTTCGCTAGTATGTGACTACATTTTTACGAATATAGGAAAGATAAAATTGCGAGATAAAAATAGCGCAAATTGAATTATTTACCAGGTCAAATTAAAACTCACTTTGCCAAAAATATATTACGAAATACAAAAATAAAATAAGAATTTACGATGTAATACAAAAACGAAAATAAACGAAGATTCAAAATGCGTACATGTTATTTATAAAATAATTTCCACGCGAAGTAGACAAATACCCGCGAATCTAATCCGACTGAGTAACAATCACGCCCGGAGTCGCAGAAATTCACGGAGGTATTTAATCCTCGACGCCATATTCGTCATGATATCTGACGCACGTAAGATAAACAAGCCGGCTGTGGAATATAGATTTTGCGAATCTGCAACCCACAAGAATATGGACTTGTATTCGTGGAATTATGTAAATTCCAGTAATTGGATCTGGCCCTCGCGCTCTACGCGCTTTGTTTGCAGGGGCACGCATAACATCGGGTGTATTAAGCGAAGAGTTTTATTCCTAAATATCATGCAAATTAAATCTTAAAAAATTAATCTTTATTAAAAATGTTTTATTTCATTCCCCCATAAATTTGTTTAGCCTTAAATATATAAAAATTTTTCTATTTTATTAAAATTGCAAATTGCTTCAAATATAAAAAATTCTATTAAAAATGTTTTATAAAATAATGTATATTCATATAGAAAATATGATCAGATTAAAATACGGAAAATATGATCAGTTCCAGTAGCTTTTATATTGCAAACAAATAATCTTTTTATTTTTTATGTAATTTAAGCTTTGACCTTAATGGAATTTTAATGTGTGATTTACAATTACAAAAGATATTTAATATTAAATTAATAGAGTTATTTTCGAATAAGGATACTCCGTATATATTCACAAGTAGTAATATCCAGAATGTAATCACCGTTTACATAAATTTTCGATAATGCACGATTGAGTTCGCAATCTTTTTTCTCGTTACTGATAGAAACCATAAATCGAGTATGCAAACTGCAAGATCCGCTTTTTTACAATTGGCAAACCGCATGCCGGAGAGAGGAAAGGTATATCGGAAGCAAATTACCATTTAGACCAACTATCTCTAATTACTAGTGGCGATAGAACAATGCGCGGCCGTCTAATATAAAGGGATGGGCCGGATAGTCCATGTATAGCTCGACTTATCCAAAATAGTCGGATAACTGTGAATTCACGCTGCATGCGCAGAACGTAGGATGGCTGTTCGATTTATCTTCGAAGAGAAGGAGGTATATTGCAGAGCGATTAGGAATATATAGTAAAAACGGACCATTGTAACCCGGTTAACATTTGATGTTTCCTTACAAGAATTATACAAGAGAACTGAAAGGAGAATTATTGTAACGAGTTTCAATAATCGAAGAATCTATGTAAAAATGATTATATTATTCAGAATATTTATTTTTTTTTTTTAATATAAATAATTATTAAAATAATTTTTTAGAATTTCTTTTTAAAATATGTAACTTGTGCATTTTTAATGCTCGTGAAATTAACAGAAAGTCTGACATTATTTTCATTTCGCTTCCGTGCTGTCGCATACACATGTAATCGCATTGCTCTTCTCTGCTTGTGTATTGTCGAACTTTGTCTTAAAGGAAGCTTTGCTGCAGTAACGCGCAGTGAGGTAATACTACGGAGAAAAAGGAGGACATTAGAAATGCTTTTATTGAAATCGAAGAGAATGTTCGACTCATACAGAGAAAAGCGGAGTGCACATTACTTTGATCAAGATAAAATCGAAAAATTTAAATAGTGACGTACATTGCTCTTTAAAATCTTATATTAAAATCGTTTTTAATTTCTTGCTATTCTCTGTACTGCTCTATCTTGATTAATCAAAATGTTCCTCACATCAAATAATGAAATCACACAGCTCGCTTATCATCTCTCGAGATTACCAGGACTGAGCAGTAAATAAACAAAACTTTCTGTTCTTGTCAGCGGCATTCGGAGTATGGTGAGCGAAGAAAAGGAAGAGCGCGTCGCGCATATATAGCAGTGACTGGATGGGAGTTGGCAGATGCAAAGGCACTCGACGAGAGGAAAAGATGTGAAGAATAAACCCGTCGGACGAGAACAGTACAGTTGCATAGTATGCAGCCGACGAGGGAAAAACGTGGCACAGAAAAAGAACGACAACTGTTGAAATGTTATTTTGTAATAGTGCAGAAGAAGCAGGAAACGACACCGCACGAATATCAAACGTTGCTTAATAATCTCTTACGATTCTATCTACAATTATAATATTTCACATAGATTACAAATACAGAAGCGAGCGGAGATAACTATTTAATATATATATATTTTTTTTCTTTTCCAAATGCGCGTATCTATATTTCGTTTTTTTCTTTATTGCGAGACCATCAATTGAAAGGAAAGGAGGGCGTCGTATAGGCAGATGCTAACAAATGCAAAGATACTTTCCTCGGGAGACAGTCCGCGCGAAGAGTAAATCGGTCACCAACGAGCGAGCAGAGAGAAAAGAGACAGAATATGCAGGATGGAAACAGGTGGAAAAGTCGATTCGACGTTGCGAATGTTTTTTTCTCACGCTTCGACTATGGAAAGACGTAAAACTCCTTTCGTCCTGGAGAAACAACTCTCTTTCGCTTCCTTCGCATTCTCTGCTCTATGCTATCCTTACTCTCTCTTTCGTGATCCTTTCTTCAATTTTTTTATTAATATAATGTTCTTCCCTTAAGTCTTATAGTTTTTTTCATTACATTTTTTATTATTTATTGATAATTAATACATATATCACAATAAAGATAAAGATAATCTTTTGTTTCAAAATTAAAAATTTTTGTTTATGACATGTTAACGTAAACTTATTAGCTCGAAATGTTTTTTTCGATTATTTTACGGAGTTCAAGACATGTACCGGCTTTACGTATTTTCGACAAAAATCTTTCAAATACAGAGCGTTAAATGTTTAGATAAATTAAAACTAATAAATTTAGAGATTAAAATTGCTTTAAATAAAATTAATAACGCGATACAAAGATACATAGATCTTGCATGGCAATTTGCAGGAAACGTCCGAAGGAGTTAAGACAAACTAAACGAAAGACAGAAGAGTCGCCTCTGGAATTAATCACGGTCACGCGACGTTATTCAAGCGACGATACAAACAGTGAACAATAAAGTGGAGAGTCGGGGCTCAAAAGCAGACAGTACAACAAACAGCGCCGATTTAATCTGCGTTCTGCGCACGACGGTTAAAATGAACCACCGCCCAGCCAGCTAGATACCCAGCGGTCGTCCGAGCCAACTGTAGCGTAAAACCGCGATAATCTCGATGGCCATTTGCCTCCACTCTCGTTGGCGAATTTTTCCATCCTGCGGAATCTTTCCTCGGCGAATTCATTCCAATTCAAACACTATCGCGCATCTGCCTCCGGTAAATTAAATTCAGCAACAACAGTAAAATTATCACTTGTTATTCTAATAAAAAAAAAAAAAAATCAAATAATTCGATTTAACATATTGACTCATGTATACAATATATCTAAAAAAAAAATAAGGGTAGTAAGTAAAATAAGTATCACACATTTTTTATGCCACAAGAATATGGATTCCGAAAAAGATTTGTGCGTAAAGAATTTTTCCATGTAAAATAATTATTAAAATAATTTTTTAGAATTTCTTTTTAAAATATGTAACTTGTGCATTTTTAATGCTCGTGAAATTAACAGAAAGTCTGACATTATTTTCATTTCGCTTCCGTGCTGTCGCATACACATGTAATCGCATTGCTCTTCTCTGCTTGTGTATTGTCGAACTTTGTCTTAAAGGAAGCTTTGCTGCAGTAACGCGCAGTGAGGTAATACTACGGAGAAAAAGGAGGACATTAGAAATGCTTTTATTGAAATCGAAGAGAATGTTCGACTCATACAGAGAAAAGCGGAGTGCACATTACTTTGATCAAGATAAAATCGAAAAATTTAAATAGTGACGTACATTGCTCTTTAAAATCTTATATTAAAATCGTTTTTAATTTCTTGCTATTCTCTGTACTGCTCTATCTTGATTAATCAAAATGTTCCTCACATCAAATAATGAAATCACACAGCTCGCTTATCATCTCTCGAGATTACCAGGACTGAGCAGTAAATAAACAAAACTTTCTGTTCTTGTCAGCGGCATTCGGAGTATGGTGAGCGAAGAAAAGGAAGAGCGCGTCGCGCATATATAGCAGTGACTGGATGGGAGTTGGCAGATGCAAAGGCACTCGACGAGAGGAAAAGATGTGAAGAATAAACCCGTCGGACGAGAACAGTACAGTTGCATAGTATGCAGCCGACGAGGGAAAAACGTGGCACAGAAAAAGAACGACAACTGTTGAAATGTTATTTTGTAATAGTGCAGAAGAAGCAGGAAACGACACCGCACGAATATCAAACGTTGCTTAATAATCTCTTACGATTCTATCTACAATTATAATATTTCACATAGATTACAAATACAGAAGCGAGCGGAGATAACTATTTAATATATATATATTTTTTTTCTTTTCCAAATGCGCGTATCTATATTTCGTTTTTTTCTTTATTGCGAGACCATCAATTGAAAGGAAAGGAGGGCATCGTATAGGCAGATGCTAACAAATGCAAAGATACTTTCCTCGGGAGACAGTCCGCGCGAAGAGTAAATCGGTCACCAACGAGCGAGCAGAGAGAAAAGAGACAGAATATGCAGGATGGAAACAGGTGGAAAAGTCGATTCGACGTTGCGAATGTTTTTTTCTCACGCTTCGACTATGGAAAGACGTAAAACTCCTTTCGTCCTGGAGAAACAACTCTCTTTCGCTTCCTTCGCATTCTCTGCTCTATGCTATCCTTACTCTCTCTTTCGTGATCCTTTCTTCAATTTTTTTATTAATATAATGTTCTTCCCTTAAGTCTTATAGTTTTTTTCATTACATTTTTTATTATTTATTGATAATTAATACATATATCACAATAAAGATAAAGATAATCTTTTGTTTCAAAATTAAAAATTTTTGTTTATGACATGTTAACGTAAACTTATTAGCTCGAAATGTTTTTTTCGATTATTTTACGGAGTTCAAGACATGTACCGGCTTTACGTATTTTCGACAAAAATCTTTCAAATACAGAGCGTTAAATGTTTAGATAAATTAAAACTAATAAATTTAGAGATTAAAATTGCTTTAAATAAAATTAATAACGCGATACAAAGATACATAGATCTTGCATGGCAATTTGCAGGAAACGTCCGAAGGAGTTAAGACAAACTAAACGAAAGACAGAAGAGTCGCCTCTGGAATTAATCACGGTCACGCGACGTTATTCAAGCGACGATACAAACAGTGAACAATAAAGTGGAGAGTCGGGGCTCAAAAGCAGACAGTACAACAAACAGCGCCGATTTAATCTGCGTTCTGCGCACGACGGTTAAAATGAACCACCGCCCAGCCAGCTAGATACCCAGCGGTCGTCCGAGCCAACTGTAGCGTAAAACCGCGATAATCTCGATGGCCATTTGCCTCCACTCTCGTTGGCGAATTTTTCCATCCTGCGGAATCTTTCCTCGGCGAATTCATTCCAATTCAAACACTATCGCGCATCTGCCTCCGGTAAATTAAATTCAGCAACAACAGTAAAATTATCACTTGTTATTCTAATAAAAAAAAAAAAAAATCAAATAATTCGATTTAACATATTGACTCATGTATACAATATATCTAAAAAAAAAATAAGGGTAGTAAGTAAAATAAGTATCACACATTTTTTATGCCACAAGAATATGGATTCCGAAAAAGATTTGTGCGTAAAGAATTTTTCCATGTAATAGATTTTTTATTCGTAAACAGTATATATCTGTCACATAAGAGGGGTGAAATGAAGAGTTTCCATATAATTCTTTTGTGAGTGTCACAAAGAGATACGACACTTTATGTAATCAATTTTTCGTTCTGCCCTTCGACGTCGTCGTCCGCGCGTAAATCGTCGCTTGGCGCACGACGGAATATCAAATTGTGCTACTTTAATTGTTGTTGCCCCGTTCGCCATTGCCGATCGACAAATCACGAGTCGCGGATAAATCACAGCGATATGCCAGTTAGGGGCTCGCAATCCCTCGTCCCTTTTTTGTTGTTCTCGCATTCTTTCGTTTTTTTCCAAAAAGTTAACGCCGCGTCGAATCGAATCGGGCGGGCAGCTGGCGCGACGAGAAAATGAAATCGACGATAGATTTTTCACATACAGCGAGATTTTCTTGAAATCGCAACAGCAAGCTGCCCGAGAAAATATCGTCGATTGTTCCGGTCAAATGAAAAATAACGCGAAAGAAGATAAATAAAGACATGGCATTATCGTATGTTGTTGTTGCGATACAAATCAAAATATTCTTCGATCATACGCGCGCATCCGTTGTTATGATCGCATCGGTTGCTTCTACATCTATGCACGTTGATTACGTTAAAACGAGATAAATAAGTAATAAATATACTAAGAATTTTTTTATTAAATTGACGTAAATATTGATTAAAGTTATAGGTGCAAGAGCGACGAGACAGGGATTATTTGATAATAACGTTAATGATATTACGACGCATATGATGCGTCGATCGATGAAGTCTTTTTGCGAAACATGTTACATAAAAAGCCAGTTTCACCGGAAGATGCAAGCGGATGCAGTTTACCCTTCGTTTATCCGATAACCTCTCCATGGAATTTACATGTACAATCTTCAACAACGCGTAGCTACCGAATCGCGCTTAAACCGCTTTATTATGCAAAATCTTTTGTTATCTTTCCTTTTTTTTTTTCTTTGAATAAGTCCAGCCTCGCGTTACAGTCGTTTCCTTCCGCTCGCTTCCGCGGTGTGATCGCCCTTAAAATTACGCTAAAATCCGCTGCTTCCCAGGAGTAACACGCGCGTGCGCTGAAATATATGCTTCGCTTAACTTCTACATACGAAACTTCTCGCGAACGTCGAGTTGACTTCCCGAATTAATTATCCCATTTCCGTCACCCACAAGTTTCATGTCAACAATGGACAGTAAAGTAGATATTCGAAACTGTAGAAATAATTACAATGGCGTTCCGCGAACACTCGAAATTTTGTCCGACTAAATTTACCCGCTGTACCATAAATGTCACGATGAATCTCTTATGTATCATATCAAGAATCCCGTAAAATCGACATTTGATATACCCATAAGTAAAATAACTCAAAGAAAAACGAATACGAGAGAGAAAAAGTATTACAATAGTTTCAAACGCCTGCGTAAGAACGAAATCCGTTCATTGCAACGTTTTATTCGCTCGTAAACACGGCTAATATAAAAATACTTACGATATCGTTCGAGGTAGAGAACGGTGGGGAGATAACAGCACATGCCGTTATCTCCGTGTACGTGAGTATACATGTCTGCTAATTAATAGATGATCCTCCGGTAGGTCGTGCAGCAATATTGTATTCCCGGGTTTCTATCGGCTCAACTGGTGCCTGGTGGAAGATTTCACGTTGCCACTTTGGAAGGGCGAACACATTTCGCGCGACGACTTCCGGTCGATCGGGAAAAGTTCTCAGTCTCTTTGATAGCAAAAAATCTGCAGTACGAAAGTCACGGCACGTATTCTCGAAACTTTTGCAAATTTTTTACAAGTTGGGTCAATGATCGTTCAAGGAATTCCGATGAATAGCTTTTAAAATATCGTTAATGCGAACGTTCAGATGTTAAAGATTAACGTTAAACTTGTTCAAAAGAGACACTTTGACATTTTATAAAATGTTCAAGCCTCATTACAATCGAATGCAATGTATATATTTTAAATATAAATATAATGTCAATTTTTCTTTTTTTTTTTTTTCAAACAATAAAATGCGGTTTTATAATTTTACACGGTCATTTCTGTCTCCCTCTTTTTTCGATCTTGAATTAGAAAATAAATCGGTTTCTAGTTACGACGGATTAAACGACTTATCCCATTTTTAGGGAAACAACGACGGCATACGTAATGCAATTTCGCGGTACACACAGATGCAACCGCCGATGAAAAAATCCACTGAAACGCGCGGGAGATATGCTCGTTTAGGTTCGCTCGAAGCGCTAGATAGCAGCAATGTTTCCGCCAAACACTATTCAACGATTTCATCCAAATTATATCTGCAAAGAGTATCTGCTACATGTATTCGTATTCATTCTACTAATTGGCAGTAATATCGAGAATTATTTTCACGAATGATCTGACGGACGTATATTTATACATTTATATTCAAAATCTCCTTTTTAATAACGCGCGTATGGAAATTAATTTTAATAAATTAGAAATAAAATAAATCTAATTAAGAAAAAGATATAAAAAAGACAAAATAAAATTAAAATGCAAAAGTATCTTGGATTGTTCACAATTTATGCTTAACCGACACCGCTTAACATGTGTTACTGAGCAACGATTAAAGAAAGCAAAAGTAATTACGGCATTACGGCATTGTTCATCGAGACTGGCAAAAGACCGATTATATAATCGCATGCCGCAAATGCCTGGAGTCAAGTGCACACATAGCAACACACGTAGCGTCGCACGTAGTGCGCGTTGTCGCAAGCATCTGCATCGGATGTACATACGCAATCGATTTTCGGGGTTACGCACCTGTCAACAGGTTAATTTCTCTGTCGTGCCGTACGTGACAACTCGTTCTGTTTTTTTTATAACTCGCCGACGTGACACACGTTTACGTTTAACAAACATTACCGAATCCGATGGTTATTGTAAAGCTCGATGTACTTGTAAAAATAGATGAAGAATACATTTCACGTTTATTATTGTTTATTTTACTGATAAGAAAATTAAAAAAAAAAAAAACCGATATTAGCTCTGCAAACTATCACGTTTTATTTAATCTTCGCCAAGACTAATTATTTATCGATATTTGTTATGTCGAGCAAACAAACTTGCAATTATAGTAAAAAAGATCGTAGGTAATATATATTCTTCGTAAAATTAATCGCATCCTATTCCTCTTCACGATGCAATAACGTTAAACGGTCTCGGTTAACAAGTCACGTGAAATTGGCATTATTCTTGCGGACATTTAAGCAGTGGAACGGTTTCTTTACCATTTCGGCGTTACGTAGCATTTTGTATAACAAGCAACATCTCGTCGAATGCGGATTATGTTTTTATTTACGATGCATTAAGCCCGTTTTGCTATCAATACATGATCTTTGAGTCGTTCTCGATTGTCCTATCCCAAATTTCGATTACATTCAATGTCGGCAGGACACGGACAAACCATCACCATATTCTAATTATGTAATTTCTATGGAAACGGTTTCCATTTCCATAATGAGCTTGCGAATGAAATTATCGGTCGTTACACTAACCGGGAGCCAAGCCGGAATTTGCATCGCCCCCGATCTGCACTAGTCAGAGAATGACGATTACGCCAAATGTGCCTTTCTCCATGGCTTGTTAACATCATTTCGTAATATCGATTGCGAGATGAGTTCGCTGGAAAGTTTGAGGCAATGAAAATTATGTCGCGTACCTTTTGTAAAACGTATTTTGTACCTATTTTGTAAAACATTCTTTCAGAGAAAAATTATTGTTAAAACATTTAATAAAATGAAAATTGTACATGTAGTAATAATATACATTGCCTCTCTCTGGAATGAAAAAGTCGATAACATATGGAAATAAATAAATATTTATTTATTATATCTATCTATTGTTTGTAAAATAATACGTATCTGTTAACTAAATATATTATTATAAAAAAAAAAAAGAAAAAGAACAGTTAAACAGAGAGGATAGCGAGCTTTTTTACAATTTTCAGGAGAACAAACTCGACTCTACGAAGACTCTCCTGTTATCCCGTTCTTGTTCTTACGAGTTAAGAAGAATCTTGAGTTGCCGGAAGAATTGCTATTTATCGTAATGAAAAATGTAGTAGTACACGGATAAAAGGAAAACGTAAAAAAGAAGAAAGAACGAAAAAGAAGGATTCTCGAAGCCATTACAATTTGAAAATATATTTTGCACCAAAACAATATTATTTTCCTTTGTTCACGCGCGTAATTACATCTTAAATGATGTAATGTAACGTGTACGTGCAAAGCCACAAATGTTATTCCTGATATACATCATTGATTGCCAAATACCGTGTAACGAAGCACGATGACGATGATGCTTCGCGAAAATTTTAATAATAACCGAAACCAGTCGGAACGAAAATTTCATATTATGAACACGAAATATGCAAGGAAACCGATCGCTCGTTCGTCGCATTAATTTTTAATAGATTTTCTAACATTTCTTAAACTAACGTATATAAACAACAAATTATTTCATTATTCTATTGCGCGCTACGATGTCGAAATATTTAAGATGTGCGGTGTGTTTTTATGAAAGAGGAATTTTACTCGCTATAACCGTACTTGCGAGACTTTCGAGAGCATGTCACGCGCGATCAGTAATATAATGTTCATGTATAATAATACTTCTGATCTTACAGAAGTGAACAAAGCTTCCTCTATGATGAGGAGGCAAAAATGCGCTCGAATTTATTGTAAAGTATTTATTTTTCACACTTTGGAAACTAGCATTTAAGATTTGATACGTTTAATTACTCCGATAACATAATTCTTCTTTAATATTATTTAATCAAAATGAATATTAAAATTCACAGACATAAGATTATTTCAGTTCGCAGTATTATATTTATGGTGAATTAAAACAAGTCGAAACTCGAACAGTATATCTTGCCCATACAGATGACACTTTAATGACACGTGATTTAAAAACCTTCATCCATCACATCAATAATCACTCCGTAATCCTGGTTGCGCGCAACGCAGTCGCGTGAAACACTCACGCGATAATTGCTTAACAATTCTGAAAAATTACCCGACATTTCGTTAGCGATTATGATGCTGAGATGCTGAGAGAGTCTTTAACAAATGTCCCAAAAAAGTACGAATACGAAGATTCACGTGCGATAACGCGGGACGACGGCTGCCGGCGAGGTCGACAGACGGACGAATCGAATCCACGATACATTCGTGTCATCTGTCGCGCGAGATCGCTTGAAATAACGTTAATGAGCGCGAGAAATTTTCGCCAAAAAATATTTTGCGAAAGCACGCGTACGGGCTCGCGTTCGCCCGCACGGAGCGGCACTAACCCGCTGACTGCCGGAGTCGCCCCTTTTCCGCCCGCCACGACCCGTCAGCCCCTAACCCGGGGGCTATCCCCTGGTCCCCGCGCGGTCGACCTACCGCCACCCACATCCACCCATTCACCCCGCACCAACATCACCTACCCTACTACCATCACCTCCGCCGCCACCTTCGCGAAACCGTCGCCGTCACCGTTCCTCCCGCCACCAGTGTCTATTACCATGGTGATGTTGACCCGTTGCGCTCTTTACTCGTGCACGAAATTTATTTTCTTCTTTTTTTTGTAATGTTTTCATAAGACGAGAGTAAGCTCTATAAATATCAGCTTCCAATATTCTTATATCGTCATGAAAATTGCGACATTATTAAAATGCGATATTTTCAATTCAGAACGATTATAAAACAAAGCCTTCAAATAAAAAGTATAAAAAAGATGCCTTTATAAATAAATAGAAAATATCTTGATAATTAATTTTTTTTGCTGCCTAAATTAATTCTGAGAATAAAAACAACTTCTCAAAATTAAAATATTTTTCAGTTTTATTTTATTATTCACAAAAAAATATATTATAGACAACAATATTTTATAGAGAAAAACAAAAGAAAAATTGTTATAAAGAAAAATTATGCATCTCCTTCACACACCCATACACAATATAAATTCAAGCAGCAAAAAAAATAAACGTATTATTTATCAAGACGTTGTCTATGTATTCCAAATTATTCAGAATTTTTCAGAATTTTGGATTAGAGACTTTTCCTTAGAAGTTGAAATTATTATTCATTCGTTATTACAGGAAAAAAAAAATACAGTATAAAATAAGTTACTTACTTACACACACACATATACGTATGTATATATGTATTAAAAATAATTCGCGTAAAATATATAATCAAGAGATTACAAGGAAACTGCAGTTTTTATTTAAACACAGCTGCTTCAAATAGCAAAAAAATGTAATGCAAAGACGAGAAAATGTCCTCAACCTCGAGCTTTCATCTTCCTCATCGGTTGAGAGTCGAAGGCTTTTTAAGTCCCACAGATCTCTCGAGAGAAAGAACGGATGAAGCTGGCGCGGAACGAAAGATCTCATCGGCCAATTTAATAGCTTTTTACGCCTTATTACTCATCGTTGCGCTTAACCGAGTAGCGGTTGGAATAGGAAAATGTTCGCATGTAATACGTTCAACCGAGTACGAATAGACCGGGATTGGGAAGGAAGAGATTCGAACAGCATGAATTCTCCTGGCAGCTAATACAGCGGAAGGAAACGCGTTCGTAAATTCGCGTAACTTTTAGAAGTCGAGCATGTCTCTCCTTTAATTCCCTCGAACAAGGATGACGCAACGTAAAGACGATCTGCTGACATGTAAAAAATTTGATAGGTGCCGTCACGCGAAGTCCAAAATGAAAAATTCCAATCGTCTTTTCACTTCATTAAATGAATTTAAGATCAAATGACATTAAGCGCTTTCTCTGTGCACCGCGTAATTAATATATATATATATATATATAAAACTCACATTTTTTTATACAGAAATTATTATGATATATAAGGCATTAAATATCACCATATTTTGCGTTATTATTAATCAAACAATTTGCAATAACAAATATATTTAAATATATTAATATTTCTTCTTCTATTTTATCTTATTTTATTAAGTAAGACACACATAAGAGTCTAAAATCATGCACATTTATTATCTCTAGGAGAAAAGCTAAATTTTGTCGATTAGTATAATTAATAAAATATACTCGGTTGACGTATTACATTAACATCACAAAAGTAGACGCGAATTAAGCAAAAGCGGGAAATGCTTTCTGCGGTCCGTTTGATCACGATTATTGGACGATGACATCAAAGAGACTTCGAAAAGCTCTCTTGCGACAAGATAGACAACCAGGAATTGAGGAAGGAAACAGAGAACCAAGGAGAGTAATCTGCTTGAGCAGATCAAGAAATAGATAAATCGATAGCAATGATCTTGCCGTTATAATCATCATGCACAAGTTATAATCATCGTTTGAATGAAATTTTATAGGCTTTATTAATCATGAAACACAAATATCGTTGACATTACAATTAACACATCAATTATTATTGCGAGCGTCACCGACGCTATGATACTGATATATCATATTAACATATTTGTAAAATCCAACAATCGCATAGTATTAGCATCGCTAATACTGCAATGCTAATTAAATAATTTAATAAGCATATAAAGAAGAGAGATACACTTTCAATAGTCAATATTATATTAACAATAGCAAATAATGATAGACATAAAATATAGATTGCGATATTAAATTTTCGATTTAAAATATGTAATGTTATTAAGTATGTGTATTATTGATATTTAATATGATGTAAAATATGAAATATAAAGTTTAATATGGAAATGGTTTAGTATACTATTACTTTTATGCGCTGTATATCGAGTTTTTATATAATAAATAGAACGGACGTTATATCTTATTCGCAGTTCGAATTCGTAAATTATTTTTGAACGACGTTTGCCGATAATGTTGACGAATACGCATCAAATAGTCTATCGTACCGATACTTCGTAATACGACCGCGTCGCGGTAGATTACAAGCAATTACATCCGTCGTTCAGACGAATCGTAGATACGTAGTTCGAGGTCGACGCGAGTTATATGTCGTCCTCGAGAGTAGTCCGGTGTAATCCAGAAACTTCAATATTTGATATAGCTGGATCCTGTATACCGATGTGGAGACGGGGAGAGAAGGGAGGTGGGAATCTTCGAACTAGTTTCGCCATGTGCGGCTTGATGACGTGCAAATTGGGTTACCTGCCCACGAGAATCGTATAATTGAATTTCGTTAGATATTCTTATTATCGAATACCTTTAGTTGAGTGGCAGACGAATAAAATTTTTGTCAAGATTTTTCAAGTCTGATCGTATTGACGTATCTCTTTCCAGTGAAGCGAGTCGGATTAAAGTATAAATCGATTAAAACGTTACGTTAAATAGGACCACCGCGTGTATTTGTTTACAAACTATCGGATATCGAGTTTACGCAAACTTTCAGAATAATTATAAAATCAAGTTTCCTAAATTGATAATTTACGCACAGTTACTTTAAATAATATCAATGTTGGCAGAAATATCGATGTGTTGAAAGAAAAGTAATTTATTTCAGTTGTTATAAGAAGCCAAGAAACTTGTACATTTTTAATAATTATTTAAGCTTGTAAAGTAAATGATCGCCATTCCCGGCTGACCTGTTGGCGCGCAACACGAATCTTCACTTTGTAAGTTCCTTCTGCGCAGGAAATCCCATGTAATTTACCAGCGCCGCATGTAGTCATATACCGCCTTCATCTACGTAGGAAATATATTTAACGAATTCTGACCCTTTCCTATTTACAGGAAATATTGTAAGCGTGTGTCTGAGATATTTCCCTATCTCGTAAACAATATTGCAGATAATCGGATTGGAAAATATTTTACCTTTCGATTTGATTGCATGGAATATATGACATTGTGTCGTGCCATTATATACAAATATTTATTCAATATTTTATCGAAACGTCATATATTATTTCAAATGATTTTAATAGCATAAAAGCCGCAATATGTGTTTATGCATAATATACTAAAGATGCACGTATAATCCTATAAGTCTGCATATTATTCTTACACGCCATATACATTCCTAAACGGATGCAATATGTACGTATCGATACTAAGCGTTATTATTTGCTAAGCTGTTGAGTTAAAATGCGATAAATAACAGCGATAATTTTGCAAAGCCGAACACCGTCCCATTCACGGTGAGCGCGATAAATCGTTAACCGTGGGTGGATCGAAACTCGAGATTGCAAAAATACGACGGCGCAAGGAAAGCAGGCATCGCGATAGCAACGTAACAAAAATCGACTTATTGTATTATAGTCCTTAATTACATAATGCAATATGCATAATGGACGTTTCACGAGAGCACCGGGTGAACCTGGGCGGTTAACGATCATCGCCATCCTCCGGGCTGCACGAGGAGTACGGGAAGCAGCGTCAAAATGGAGGGCCCGAAGGAAGTAGAATAAGGCAGACGCGGAAGTGGGAGTGTCGGGGACCATAAACTCGTCGAGCACAGATAATGCCGTGTATATATAGAGAAGCGCACTCTTCATCCTCTTCTACGCCAGATGAAGCGGAGCCGCGACGACGCGCCGCAACGACGACGAACAACGAAGTATTATACTACGGGGGCGAGAACGGGAGTTCGCCGAGACTGCGTTTCGAAAGCTATTATCCTCCAGTCGTAAGACTAGGATAACGGATCCCTTCGTGTGACGTAACCTTATTTCGTCCCATTTAAGTTAGTTCGACTTTCCATGGCTCGCAGCATTGCTCGGCCGACCCGCCATATAACTACGCGTTTGGAAGATTGCTCTTCTAAAAATCGCATCGCGTCGTGCAACAGTTTTCACCTCCGTTAAATCGCACAAAATAAGCTTGTTACCGGTTTTTATCATTGAACATAAGTTCTCAATCTTAAACTAATAATCGATCCTTTACGTTACGGTATAAAATCCGCTTAATGTTCGTTACAGAAGCACGTTGGCACTTTTCAACGGTACGCATACACTAACAAGAATAAGTATGGGCTTTATCGAGCGATCGTTCAATTATTAAATAGAAAGCAGCTATCTTTTCACTGTTAACATTGTTAACGAATTTACCTAAATTAGACTGTTATTGATTGCGAAGAATTAAAAGAGAGTGATACAAAAAGATCTTCTGAATTTAATAAATAAAAATAGTTGCACGCCGTTAAAAATGTTGACAAAGTTTGCTATATTCCACAAAACAAGAGAGTGAAATAAAGTTTATATAAGTAAATATGCATTAAATTCCACTATAAGATACATATGCGATATTCTCCAATGAAAAGTATTATATTTATTCTTGTTTAAATATAGGCGATTACTTTATTATATATAAAACGAACTAAAAAGTGAAATCACAACATTACACGATTATCTAAGAAACTTATTTGATGTTAATCTTGCAAAATTAGTTTGCATAATGACAGCAGAAATCAAAATTATAATTTATAGTTCTAACAATTGTACTGAGCAAACGTGCTAGCAATTTTTGTGGCAAAGTATATTCAAATGTTATACATTTAATGATTTGCTCTACGCGCAATAAAGCTGTCGTTTTTTTATTACATTAGTATTGTGTATACTTATAACAAGACTCTGTATACCGTTAGTCGTATCAGTGCATTGTTATAAAGCTTAACATGTTTTTTTTTTGCAAGCCGATAAAATATCAATATTTTTTTAGTCTTTTTTAGTGTTCTTCTCGTTCAAGTTACTCCCATTATTTTGTTTCAAAGCTTTGTATTTTATCAAAACTGAAATTGTAATCTTTTTAGGATCAGATTTCAGAAACACTTATTCGTCATGCTTCTTGTTGAAAAGTGATGCGGTGTTTATATAGATAAATATAATAATAAATAAAATATATCACGCATTGCGTGAAAAATTAAAGCGATTTAAATTACATTCATACAAAGATAATATCTATTCATATGATAATCATACAATAATAAATATATAAACATCGTAAATAAATAAAAAAGTTAATGTAGCATGAAATATTAATATGTAATTTGTGCGTGCAAACTCGGAAAATTTTATGCAACAAGTATACAACGAGCTATGTAATTTTAAATGTCATGCACTCTGCTTCCCTGAATCAGAAAAAGCCAAAGCGACGTCGTTGTATACCAAGAACACATTTGCTAGGAGAACAAATATAAATTATGTATATGTAACTTTTCACCTATTGTCGAAATTTTTATTCTTATACCTATAATCTATAATCAAAGCATCTAATTTAAATAATTATATAAGCACGTTCTATTATATTATTATTACACATTTCACAATACGTTTATCGCATATCATAGTAAAACCCAGCAATGTCATTATTCGAGAATGAATATTCCCGAATCAAACTTGTATTATCGACAAATGTCACAATCAACTCGTCGCGAGATCGACATCGTCGAAAAGTGATTTTCATTGCTAACTAGATGAAAAATATTCGCGCTGCAGCCCATATGAAATAAACGAGTACCGACGAATTCAATGAAGTGACAGTTCAATCGAAAATAACCATAGTCTTCTCAGTATATCATAAACGTATTTCTGAAACATATTCGACCTATCCTACAAATGTCACGTGCGTCCGATGATTTCTTGGTTTCACGTGCAATGCATATAACTGTTGTAAGAATATGGATAACCGCAAAAACAGAAACGCGATAACAATTCTCTCTTATCTCCCGCATTTACATTTCTATCAGATACGCTTATAATAGGTGGAATCAAAATAATAATAATGTACGAGGCTCTACTTCGATTGTGGCCTCAATGGCTCGCTACTCTAATAGGTTAGTTAATTTTTCGAAAGATTTATGTATATATATTTCAATTTTTAATTTAAGATAGAAGATTTGCGCTCTTAAAAAAAAAGATGATATTCCACATTGTCTGATAAATTGACGAAATATGAACAGAATATACTTGTGTCTTCCTGTAATATACAACGAAATATTGTGCCGTAGTGAGCCTGTTATGCATCAGTATTGGTCTCGCAGTCGGTTGGACATCGCCTTATTTAGCGCAATTAATCAGCGAGGATCCGCCGTTTCCCGTAACGCATAATCAAGCGTCGTGGATAGCCTCTCTATTACCACTCGGACGTTTATTCGGTGCCGTCATTGGATCTCTCTTCGTGGAATATCTTGGCAGCAAGATGTCTGTATTGTTAACCGGATTACCAATGATCTTCGGATGGATTTGCATAATTTGCGCCAATTCTGTCACATGGTTGTATGTCTTCAGAATATTTTCAGGTAGCAATTTTAATTAAAGCTATTAATTACCAAGAGCGCTTATATGCAGATTAGATCGATTCGCCAATATAATCGTTCGCAGGGCATTATCGTATATTGCCTTTTATTCCCGTATTTAAATTCTATATTCAAATAATCTTTTTCAATTTTATGTAAATTTTTCACGATTTCATTGAACTTGTCGTCATATGCTAATATTTCTAGGGAAATAATCTCAACCTATATATAATTTTATCCAAAATTATATCACATTAATCAGGTATATCAATGGGAATGGTGTTTAGTTGCTTTCCGCTTTACATCGGTGAGGTTTCGGCACCATCAATCCGCGGGGCCTTAGTAAGTGTGATTATCAACGGAATGCCTTTGGGCACGCTCTTCGGTAATATAATGGGTCCCAATATGCCTATGATGTGTTTCGGAATTATCAGCTCGATATTGACGATATGCTATATTATTACCTTTGTATTTCTTCCACGATCACCGCATTATTACGTGCGACGCAACGATATGGAAAGGTAAATATGATTTATAGATAAATACAGAGTGGGTCACCTGATATTATCATCTTGATTTACGTCAATATTAATATTTTTAGAAATAAATTGATTAAAGTAAAGTTACATGGTTTTAAGAGAGACATAAGATGGGTCAAACAAAATTTAAATAAATACAAACAAAAACAAAAAAAAAGAAAAAAAAGCTAAAAAAGCTTGATCATTAAGAACTAAGATAGTTGTATTCAGAAAAAAATATACCACAATCCTGCTATTAAAAAAAAAACAAACATACGTTCCCATTTAAAAAGTTAAAGGTCACCTTCACATCTCCGAAGCGTCTCCATCTAGAAAAATTTCGTTTGACCCATCTTATGTCCCCCTTAAAACCATGCAACTTTATTTTAATCCATTTATCTCTACAAATATTAATATTGATGTAAATCAAGATGATAATATCAGGTGACCCACCCTGTATATACATATATATAATATAAAAAAATTGGTGTAATTGTTTCGCCAATTTGTTGTTCGAAGTTATATTCAAACCTTGTTATTTAACGAATCATGACTGATCTTGCGACTATATAGGACGAGTGTTTTTCGACGTAATAATAGTATGTATCTTTAATGGGTGATTGATATGACTTGCCAAAGAAAGAAGATAAGCGTTCATTTAGAGTGATAAGTTTGATTCGATAAATCTTCCGTAATGATAATATCGTGTAGTAATTGAGCAGTATATTGCACAAATTATCGGTTGATTTAATTCATTTAAATTAATTGCGCCATATGCCAAATAATCTACAGCAGAGTAAATATATAATTATATTTATATATAGAATGCAACCTTTATATTGTGCTCTTTTTGGATATTTTCATTGTTTTTGAAGATGGGGAAAAGTAAAAAAAATAATATGTTTCGAAAAAGTACATTTTACGAATAAATTATTTCTTTTACTTTTTTTTTAATATTTTTTTGAGCTCTTAAACTTCTCGATGTTTTTTTAAATAAAATTATGTAGTTTTTCAAAAATTAATAAAAAAGTCAATATATAATACTATTAAGATTAGATGGTAAATACATAAATATTTTATGAGAAATATTTCATATTTTATTCTGACCTATATTCCTATTCCGACTAATATCCGCATTTCGATTATTTTACTTTTTATACATATAATAATGGAATAAATTTATACATATAAAACAAATTTATTATATTTAATCTTCCATCTCGGACGCGTTGATTATTAAAAGTTAATTGAAATAAAATGAGTCGAAGCAAAAAGACAAACAATCGGGAAGTCAGAGAAAAAGCAAGCTGTTCAACAGCTACTCATTATATAGCACTCATTATGATGAAATATGTAGTACTCCACCACACAGGCGTAGCTCTTGAAAAATATTTTTGTGATAACTATGTAAATAAAAAAATTACGTATTGCATTTTTTACTAATATAATTCCAGAGCGAAAAAAGCCATTCAATGGTATTTTCGAAAATCCGACGTAAAAAGCGAATTGGAAGCCGTAGAGCATTTCGTGAAGTCAACGCCTGCGGTGACTATAAGGGAACGATTGGAGCAAATAAAAATGCCGAAAAATCGCAACGCTTTCACGATAATAATACTACTGTTCATGTTTATGCAGCTCAGTGGACTAAATACCATTATATTTTATATGGAGATTATCGTGAGAAAGGCGATGGTCACATCGATCGCGCCTTCGTCCGTAGTAATGATCGTTAATTCAGTTGGTATGTGATTAATTTCGTTATCAATAATGTCATTATTATCTCTCTTCTATATTATCTTGTTAATTCATGGGACACATGCGTATGTTCAAAACGATTAAATCCTTAAAATTAAAGATAAATCCTCTATCTCAGCATCCTATTCTGAGTTTTTGTTTTGTTGATATTGAAATTGTTATTACATTTTTCTTTCTTTTTTGTACTAAAGGGACCTTTTTCCGTTCATAAAAAAAAATAAATAAATAAATAAATAAATAAATAAATTGAATCTTGTCACGTATTTTAATCACAACGTACACTAATCTTTTAAACTCCATTTTTATCCATTTTAAAATAATAAAAAAGTTAAGCCTTTTCATTTTATCCAATTATGACACAGGTATAATTATCGGCTGGTTCGGCGCATACGCCATCGATCGTTGTGGCCGTAGAATCCTGCTAGCGATCTCATCTTCCGGTGTGATAGTCGGCATGCTATCGCTAGGTTTGCACTTCCTTCTACTAAGTCGCGATTATGATCCCGGTGATCTCGAATGGCTTCTCATCTTATCGCTGCTAATATTCATGTCGTTGTGCTTCGGACTCGTGCCGGTGCCGAGCACAATGCTGAGCGAATTGTTTCCGTCCAATCTGAAAAGCGTGGCTGGCTTCGTCGCCAGCATCACGTCGGCTATTTTCGCGTTTATCGCCACCAAGAGTTATCAGCCACTAGTAGATATCATAGGCGAACAATACATTTTTTGGATGTACGCTGTGATCATCATGATCTGTCTGCTGTATTCGCTCACTTTAGTACCAGAGACGAAAGGAAAAACATTGCAGGTAAATTTATCCTGTGCAATCATTCAGCATGATTCTATTTGCATATGCGTAATTTTACTTGAACATATTAGTAATGATTGATTAACTATGGTGATTTATATTTTGTTACGGAACAGAGAAGATTTTATCCTAGATTCGATATTGCAACATTAATTAATGGCGATGTTAACAGGAAATTCAAGACATGATGGCTGCGGGAAATATTACTGAAAGGTCACGACGAGAGAACCGTGTTGAAACTGAAGATACTTTAGCGAATTGAATACTCTAGAAATATTCAAGAAATAATAATTAGCAATGTAATCGAAAGATGTATTTCATACATATTTACTATATGTATCCTGTGTTAATATTGTAGATATTGCTAGCATACATTTACATAAATGATTGCAAGAAACATAGTATACAAAGAAGACATGTCAAAAATATAATTAAGAACAGGAATAAAATAATTAAGAACTGATATGGTAAATCAAATATGTATCATGTATATCTTTATTCTTGCTTGTATTTCATTTACGTGATAGATTCTACTTGATATTTGATCGAACATTACGAGTATGTTCTCTTAGTACGCTGACGTGTACTCTCAATTAAGATTTTAAATTCATTATCGTAAAATGTGATTATGTTACAAGAGGTGTATAAATCAATAACTGTAACCACCACATCATGGGCAAATATTGTATACGTATAATGTTCCGTAATGCACCAATTAAATTAGTATATAAGATAACGTATGCACATTTACTTGCATCAAAATGCTTGTGTTTTATTTGCCTACAAGCTGCATTTCGCGCACGTAATCAGTAGAATTTTTCTTTGCGAAATAAGGGTAATGCCCTATACGCATGATGGAATGCGTAATGAAAAGAATTGTCCGGGCATAAGTGAAGAAGAGGGCGTATTCGCGATGTTATTTAAATAACGTTGTACGCGCGTAAAATTCTAAGTAGATTACGCGATTTATTTGAAAACAGGAGGAAATTCTCCTGGAAGACACTTGGTCCTACTTAAATCAGATAGTAACGGATGCCGTTCTATGTCTCTTATCTGTCCGTTTTCTTTACGACTTTTTATCCCTTTACTTCGCGAGGGTCGTTACAGTTTAGTACCCGTAAAAAATATATTTATCATCGTAAGAGCGTTATTTCGTGAAATTATACACAATAATTTACGAAGCGGCTGAGTATTTGATGAACTTTAGTAAAGTAAATAAGAATTATTTATAATACAATTACGTATTTTTTTTTTATTATTCATAGTGTATGTGAGTTATATGATGCGCATTTTAAATTAATAGAGTAATTCAAAGCGTTATATTATGCCTGGCTGCATTGGGGAAGTTAAAAGCAAATGTATAAATGGAACGTGCCGCTACTGTTTAATCTTTGTTATTGTTTGATTGACTGGCATACAACAATGAACAAGCAAACAGCGGAACTTACTTTACCCAGCAATTAATGCAACTTTCAGCTCAACGAAAATGGCCTCAATCGGGCGTGTGGGACACGACGTCTTTCGCCGCCGCGAGAAAGTTCCGCGTTCAAACCGCGTAACGAGCAGAGAGTGTAATTGCGAGCGGAGCGCAAACTCGATTGTCCTCTGAGAAACCTACGTCCGCTCCGGAACTACCAATCACATTAGACCTGTCTGCGAGTAAACCCCGAGACAATTATCCTTCACCGCTATCCAGATATTCATATTTTACGGCAAACAATCATTTCAACAACCACACCACCAATGGATACATTATAATGCCTGATAATATAATATTATTCGATGGTTTATTGTCAAGTTTAGCCAACTCGTATAATTAAATACGATATCTGACGTATTAGGATTAAACATATAATTAGAGTCGCGTATATAGAGAATTCTCATAAAAACTGAATTTAATTTTTCTACGTATATTTTTTTACACTCGTATGCCTATTTTATTTCAAAAAAAAATATATATATATTTTATATAAAATAGGTATATGCAAAATATTGTATATATATATATATATATACAATATTTTGCATATACCTATTTTATATAAAATATATATATATATATTTTATATAAAATAGGTATATGCAAAATATTGTATATATATATATAAAGTAATGACGCTCTCAGAATTCCTTATTTCGTGAATAAATCATCCGCGACGATTCATTCTGATTACCGTACAGTCACTCGATATAAATGAAAGGAAGGATTTACTCTCATCGTATACCGCTAAAACGAAGACATTCATTTTGTTCACCTAAATCTGTCGCTCGCGTTCTCGCTTAATTTTCACGGGAGTTATTCTTCACGCGAAAGGAGAATATTTTCGTTCTCCTATATAAGAATAGCCCGTACTTGAGCTGAAAACGAACAGGTAGGCAATAACGGGAATTCTTAGGGAAGCAGCCGCGAATCAAGCTCGGAATCTTTGTATGCAATTTTGCAATGCAATTACCTGTCGCCAACGATCTCCCGCATTTTCTCCAAGTTTCTCCATTCGCCACTCTCCCCTCGGAATTTTAAAATTCAACAAACCCTAGGAGAGAAAGAATTGTCTTTCCATTCGCTGTCAGAACATCTCTTCGTCGTTTTCATTACACGAATCACCTGATCGGCCGTAAGAATTCGCATGCGATGCTTGTTCTGACACAAGCAAAAAAAGTCACCGTAATTTTATCGATTTAAACGCCGACACGAAAGACGCTTTTCTCCCGTTTTACACGCGATGATAGTTTTCGTAGAAATTAGCAAAATCGGATGTCTCGGGCCAAACAAAGTTTATAACCTTCTATAATCGTAACAAAAAAGAAATTTATGTAATATTTTCTATAATAAAAAAACATAACAGCTAAACTCTCTCTTGTGTGTGAGTGCCATTTTGATGAAATTATTAAATTTAATTATTATAAATATCGATTATCATTACGTTTATTTCTTATCAAAAATCATAACTCAATCTTTCGTTCTTATGAATAATACTATCGCAATAATACCATTTGTTTACGAATGTTTGTGTCAATCATTTGTCAAAGTTTCAATTTATATATATACAGAAATACAATTAAAGTTTCATATTATTTTTGCTAAAAGTTAATTCAAAATTTTGTCTCACGTTTAGTGCATGTTATGATTATAGAGAATTATAGAACCGGCATCAAATTGCCAGAATGGAAATAACAACACGTTTGATTGTGGAAGCGATTTGATATCAGTGCAACACGAAGAGTTGCGCATTAATTCTGGAAATTTGTAGAAAACAGCAAATAACCAGATTGTTAGTGAAAGCGACGTTATATATTAAATTACTATGTATATATTATCTCGAAATAAAACGACAGTTTTAAACAATCACTTGACCATAGGGCACCATACCGCAAATCTATCCGTATCATTCATTTATCGATTATGCAAATCAATCATAAAAAAGATAATTTCCATTGCGAAGGAATTTCCACGCGATAAAAAAAAGATTATCGCATGCGATTGAGATACAGGTTACTAGAGTTTTGAAAAAAAAAAAAAAAAAATATTTTGATTGACTGCCAAGTTGCAATCGCAGTCAATGGAACAGAAACAACAGCACAAGAAGAGAAGAGGGAGTGATAAAGACTCTGATGAAGAAAGGTCATCGATTCACCATTTTCGTGGTACAACTCTCAACAAATCGTGAAAAGCAGTTTGGTCTGCTTCGAGCGGATCGATGGTTTTCGTGGCTAGCCATGCATTGTATTACGTGGTTACGAACATCACTTTTACAATCAATAGTCAACTGTGTAACCATGCACATGTGTCGCTTTCAATAACAACTTGACGCAATTAAAATTAGATCAATGATTTCACATTCAATCAAAAATTCGTCGATTTAATCGTCTCTTTTCAAACTTCATGATTATATAAATGCTGTATTTTTATATATTTTTAATTAAAATCAATGTGACTGAAAACGTGAGAATCTCCGTCTTAAAATTTCCAATTAAAAATAAAAAATCTTTTACTTCCTCTCTTTCTCCTACTAAATAAAACAAAAAATTTTTCTCTAGAAGTGAACGCTTTCGCTAGTAGCTTTAATAATAGAATAGCATTAAATTAAATAAAATTTATCACAACATTGAATAAATTGAACTAAAATATTAATTAATTTCAACAGATTATATCTACGGTGATCGATGATACATTTTCAACCATCGATATAGGCACAGTCAATACAAATGAGCACTTTCCAGGAAAATAAGAAAAAGAAAATAAAAGAGGGCGATTGTATATATGCACTGACTAGTACATGAATATTTACACAAGGGAAATGAGGCTGTAGGAAACGAACGGAAGCGAGGATTCGCGTGGGACTGATAGTCGGCCCGACTCTACTCTCGTACCAATATACCCTTTCTGGTCCATTTCTACTGCACTTTTGCTCAGTTTGTTCCGCGTGCGCTCTATATTTTTTTCATTCCCGCCAATCTCTTTCGTATCGTTCTTCTCGGTACAAGCCAAATATGTCATTATTTATATTGCGGTCAATGCATATCGCGAGTAGCCTTGTCCTTTTTTTTTCAAAAAACATCGTATTTTAAAAAGAACTTTTATTTTACAGACACAAAACTAGCCAAGTTCTTAAAAGAAGCATTTGATGAAACTTGATTTTTTTATAAAATAGTATTTAAAAACTCCTAGAGTTTATATACTAAAATTTCAGCTATATTTGTGTATTATTAATTGATTTAAAAAAAACTCTCTAAGATAAAATTTACTAAAAGTTACAATAATATGACATTTCAAACATAATTTTTTTATCACGTGCGATTATGTGTATTAAACAATTTTTATTTAGAACAATCTATGTATGTGTATTTATTAAATGTTTAAAAGATTTATCTATTTAACGGATCCCCACCAATTATGCATCCCTAACATACGAAGGAAACTCGTAGAACGATCCATCTTAATTTACAGTCGACGCGCACAGGTAATTAGCCCAATTAATATCAGCCATCGGAACTTACGGTGATTGACCGAACTAATGAACAATCGTGATTAACCCAATTAATGTTTCGGCTGAGCGTTTTAATGACTTCGATCGTCAGCAGTCAAGGTCGGTGATCTGCAATTATATATAGTTTTCGGAAAATAACATGAGAATCTTTATTAACTTGTATTATCCATTAACTAATATTTTCATTTTGTTCCTTCTCTACCCAGTAATTATAAGTGAAAATTAATTGCTAGAAACTTGCATAAAACTCAAACAGCAGTAGCAATTGTATGCAATGTATTTGTCGATATGTGCAGAAATCGCTAAGAAAGTCCAAAAATATATCTAAAAAATTTTTTATACAATTTTTAATGCATCATTGTTTTTTCAAGATTATATTTTCGATGCAAACATAATCAAAATTATTATTTCTGCAATCTATACTTGTTTTTCTTCACGCTATAAAAAGAATTAGGGTTACAGAAAAATGTTAGAAAGTTTTTTCAAAATTTCCAAAAATTTTTAAAAGCCTCAAATTTTATTCTTAAAAGTCTCTTTAGATACAAGGCGTGTTGTGTATGTTGCTCACTGTCTATAAATTATATCTTATAGACTGTACATTAAAAAATATCGAATTTTCTTCCTAACTTACTCAAATCTTAAATACAACAATATAACTCTTTCTCCGCCCGTCTTATATAACTTTGTTGCGATAATACCGCAGCGAAAATGAAGTCCGGATTAAATTTGTACAATGCAGCGACAAGTTTCGAAATAGATTGCAGTGTCGAAAAGTACATCGCCGTTGCTCGCGCAACAGAGAATAAGTCTTCCGCCGATGTTGGGAAAGATTCGCAAATAGAAAGAATCGAGAGTGCACACACAAAATACACAGGCTAGAGAAGCGGATGCGAGAGTCATAGTCGTCTCAGCATGCCGATTCCGTGGACCCTGTATCTTCCATATGCGATTTTCCTTCCTGACGGAAGAAAGGCAAAGGGCGGATTACGATACCAACGGGAATATCCCTTTAGTCACGCTACACGACTTTCCTCCTTTTCTCTTTATTTCTTGACTTTCCCCGCGTACGCGCGCATCGTCGATGCATATCGCGGCGAGATGAAATAGTACTCCCACGAGAGCGTCGATGTCGAATACTCTTGAGATTACACGATCTCTCGAGAAGATTGTCCCGCGAAAATATCGAAATAACTTTTAATCGAAATAATAAATACAATCGAGCAAAAATTCGTTATCGAGGCCAAGATAAGTCTGCGACGAATAATAACGAATCGTGGGAATAAATGCAGAATTGGAACAAAAAAAGCAGTTTGTATCCGTCAACAGACACGATAAACGTTATTAAACCGCACTTTTATGTAGGAATCTAATTTCATATCTGTTAAAGTATATACTGTAAGTTAATAATGTTCGAGTTTCAGGAAAATGATTTCGGAATTATTTGATATCCTCGATTATTTCGGAAAATTGTATAAATCAAGAACAAAATATTACTAAAGAAATATGTATTGTGTACATGTGTCAGTTATTACTTACCGAAGAGCATTTAAACGTTTCGAGCAACTAGGAAATGAGTTACTACGCTGTAGTAGGAAATGAATGAAGGAGGAAGAGCAGGAAGAGAGCTTCGCTTCCGCAAGCTTTGAGTCCGCAGCAGCAACCGTGTTGCCACACAGATGGAGTCTAAAGAGACGGCCAAGGTTCGCCACTTGTCTCTCGAGAGCTTTGCTTACCACTAGACTCTCGAGCACTTGGTTAACACAAGGTAATTCCATTGCGACGTAACATCTTTGAGAAGACGCCCTTATTCCCAATATTTTAATAATCTCGAAGGAAATTAAATAATCATCAACGTTGCACCTTAGAGCAGAGATATACAAATTTGAGACTGATAAAAGAATATCGAAGGTAATATAGCTTAAGATGCAGTTGCTTAATTTTTATTTTAATTTGCTGTTGCGGATTGACAAATGTTTTCACTCATTTACGTTTAATAAATATAAAAACATGGCATCAAAAATATTTTTTAAAAAGCAAACAAAGTGCACATCAAACGTATATAATACAGAATAAATAATAGAATATAGAATATTGTACATTAGCACTATATTTTTTGGAAGCTCGCTCTTTTCAAACTTTTTAATATTTTTGCTACGCATTGCGTACACTAAGTTTTAATTATCAATGATTAGAGTGATTAATCTTGCATGAGAGAATACATTGCGGAATAATAATCCGCGATTCACATAACAGATTTGAGTAATTTACATTAAACAAAATATGAATAAATAAAAAATAAAAATAAGGAAAAAGCAGATTTACAGATTATACACAGGATGTTTGCAAAGGTAATAAAATACGAAAATAATAAAAATATAGAAAGAAAAAGAATGCGAACGCGTTTTATATGCTATATATGTTCAAAATGTTTTATATGCATCCGCACGTGTTGCGGACTCACGTTTAACTTTCCGAGCCGAGCACCGAGCATCAAATCACGGAACCCTTGAGGCTACAGTTTACTCCGTCCGACGCGAGAAACGCGCCCACTTCCGATTTTGGGATTCAAAGGAAAGCACAGCATAAGAGCAAATATTGCCCTCCACACGTTACCGCACGTAAATATTTGAAAAGTAATGTACTCACACTGGTGATATATGACATTGGCTATATAATGATATATGGCTATGATATATATGACATTGGCTACAAGAGAATATGTAAGTATATATCTTGTAACTATGAAAAAAAAAAGATATAAATTCCGCATAATAAAATAAACGATTAATAAATCGATAATCGACCATGCTCATAAAAAAATTTTTTAAACAAAGAAAAACATCTTTCTACTAACGAAAATGAAGAAATAAAAATGTTTAGCTTCTCACATTAAATTCCAATGCTTCACAGCGACTATACTTAAAGATCCCTAACAAGTTGCACTTTGAAACTCACCTTAATCTATTACTTGTAATGCAACTTTGCTCTTAAAAAAGTTTCTTTTGTAAACGACTTTACCGAGGTATTGCATTTCAATTTTCAATTTCCCGTATATATACATTTCGTCAAGAAAATTAGATTCCTTTTACAAAGTATATAATTTATATATTATAAAATGATAATTATAATAATAATTATAATACTTATAATAATTATAATAATTATTAAAAATTATAATAATTATAATAATTATTAAAAATTATAATAATTATAATTAATTATAAAATAATATATATTTTACTATTGAAAGAGGAAAAGAAAAAGCTGTTATAATAGAAGAACATGCAAAAAATTGGATTTTCAAAAAATATATAATACATACAAAGAGTTAACCTATTCATGCGTGTTGACTTCCAGACGCGTGCAGTATTGCGTGCAGCGCGAGTCTAATCTTGCTAAAGCGATTAAGGGATCAAATTCGGAGCACAATGACAGTGAATAAAAGGACGGATAAGTGCCATAAATGAGATGAAACTGAGAAGAAGAAACGAAAGAGCTCTGTGAAAAACGTGACTGGTTTATTCCAGTTTATCCCGCGGTTTCTCCGCTCCGTGGATTCGCCTCGCCAAACTTATCTATCTCCTTGTAGAAATCTCGCCGAATCTTCCCAAGAGAGGATTTAGCTAGGCGCGATAAAGCGAATCCGCAGTTACGCCCGCGGCCGCGCGAATTATATCGCTCGGCTTATCTGGGAAACGCGAAGAAATTATTGCAATGTTGTCGCGGCCGTACGAGCTTTTTCTTTCTCCTAAAGTAAAGTTATTTGCCGGAATCGCTCACCAGCCGTAAAGCTAAAAAGCCAACGAACAATATTTATTGATGTATGAATGTCTATGACATGTATAATCTGTACATTCAGTTCTATCCGGATAAAATAGAAACATCACATAGATATATTTATAGATGGCAGCTTTTAATTCACAAAAATGCGTATTACTCAAGAAAAAAGCTTAAATTATATATTTTTCGAGACATTATCGATATGTCTAAAACGCGCGCTAAGAGGTACGCCGTTCATGACATAATTTTGCTTCTTACTGAAATATATTTAAAACGAGTTGATAAAAGGTGCGAGATGGATCAGATGAAGCTTCTGACGAGCTTCTGTTACGTGAAATGTCTGATGAGATTCGAGTGCTCGCCGTTATTATTGTTACGTGCTCGAGTGATGAAGGTTTCACGCCGTTCGACAAGCCCTATGCGCGCATTAAGAGACTATTGAGTTTCAAGAATGCTGGCGTTTAGGAGGCGCTAAAGAGCATCTACAGTTTTCGCAAAGAAAGGACTTCGCGCTTTGGAGATTGGATCTGATGAATAAAATGTTACGCTTGGGCGCCTCGACATCTTAGAATCTCTCTGCGAGAACTGTGCCAGAGGCACGTGAGAGAACTCGGAGATTATTATGTGCGAGTTCTACATGTACAAAATAACGTACGTAAGGAAAAGCTTAACAGCTGTGTCTCTCGCTATATGTTGTATCAATTTAATCGAATGTTTCCGTAAAAACCAGTAATATTCGCACTATCATCCGCGTCTGGCTCTTAATTGTCCACGTATTTTTAAAGTTGTAATTTTCACTTGAGAGTCTTATTAATTTAACTTAACTTAATATTCGTATCTTTCTGAATTAAAATTGTAGAAAAATATTGAGAAAGTTTTTAAAAAAAAGTTAATTAAAATGAATAAATATATTCTTATAATTACTATTAATTAATGTATATAAAAAAGAAAAGCTCGAAAGATAAATATGTGCCGACTGCAGAAATCACATCGTATATTCAACCGTATCATTTTTACATATTTCACGAGATGCTTGCCATCACACAATCGGCATAGCGACAATCACTATTTATTGCGCAAATCTGTTAACGCACCAGTTATCGTCCGAGTACGGCGTTCGACTATTTGTATAGTCAATGATACGTCGCGGCAATTAACGTGGTTGAATAACCAATACATTTTAACTTTAATTCTGGCGAATTTCGTGCTGCATTCGGCCTCCCGAATCCGTTCAACTGTTGGGTCATTATCGATTCATTGCGAGATAAAAATTTCCGCAAACACAGTTAGCATTTCGAAAAACGTTGAAAGCTTCCATGCGCATTACACTCGTTTAAGATTGTATTGTGTACGATCATATTCACATAATTAAAACTTTTGCGCAATATCATGTTCACTGCTAATTTAATTTCATTGTCAGATAAATAATTTAACGTATTACTCCAATCCATACGTTTTGATGTACGAGATGATAAAAAAATTATTTATCTCAAATTAAAATGCTACCAAAAATATATATAATTTTTAATTTCGTAATTCATAAATTTATAATCCGTCCAGATAATAACAAATTGAATATATTACGATGCGATTCACATCCAATATATTATCGAATAAAAAAATATTATTCCTAATCACACATATAAATGCGACAAAAATGATAAAAACATGTTATAAATAATTAAATATGTTCGAAAGCTTTCTGAAAGCACGCGAAATATTTCCAACACAATGTTTTTGAGCAGTTTCGAGTTTCGCCGCACGTGCGACTACCGGGAGACATTTTCTATCCCCGGAGGTACGTCAAAATTGCAAAGTTTCGAGTCGGCGAAAGTACTCAGACCTTTTTCATGCGACCCAAGGATCGTATCTCATCGCTCGGATAAGTCCTGCTACCGAAATGATTATGTTTGGCAAACGTGATCAGCAAGGTTTCGTCAACACGTCCAGTAATATTCTATTTCTTGTTTTATATTCTTTTCTCTAATAATCTATAAGCTTAATAAATACAGTTCCATATTTGCGTATATTTATTTACAATCTACAAAATATCAAATTTTATATAAAATTTATCAATAATTTCGTTTCTTTTGCAGATATAACGCAATATCCTCTTACTCAATAAAATGTATTAACAAAAAATACGATATTTTTAGATTGTTTTGGGGAATATCTCGGAAATCTTTTACGAGAGATTAGAATGTGTTAAGATAACAAATCTAGAGTGAACGCGAATCTGGTTAAAATTTTTAAAATGTTGCATTGTCACGTGTACGACGATATGCAGTTGTAATTTCAACACGTACGTGATGGATGTATATACGCGATGAAAATGAGGCGACTCGCCAGCGATACCTAAAATTATCTGATGATAGGAATCAAACGATGTTGGAAATTGTCCACACAAAGTTGCTCCCTTGAATAATAACTTCCAATTTTATACATATGTGCATGAAATGTACGCGGCATTTAATCAAGAATTACAAACATGTGTTGATGTAATATAAAATCGATGTAACTTTTACAGCGTACGGTAAAAATATAGCTCGCCATAATGTCACAATGACTATCAAACATTGCTGAAACTGCAGCTATATGGGCGTTAAGCGATAGGCTTGTCGTGATCGCTTGCTCTCTGATTTTTCACATACTTGCTTTCTTCTTGCGACTTCGATTCTTTAACTTCTCCGTGTTTTCGATCTTCCAAGACATCATTTATCCTCATTTTTTTCAAAAAGGGGATATCCATTTTCTGACATATTTTTACTTTATTTTCGGATTTATTGCAATCTGCGATACTTGTTAAAGCAAAGCAAAAATCTAACATTTCATTATATGTTTAAGCGTTTGCTATATATAATTTTCGGTTAACGTCCTAATGTCCAGACAATTTGCACAATTAAGATCTTTTCAAGACTTACTTCAAACATGTTAAGAATTCTCATTTAGACACGCGCGCGCATCTTAGCTTGAAAAATCTCTGAAAAGCGACAAGAAATTCGTGCTACCGTTACCGCGGGGCATCGTTGCCGTCATATTTTTCGCGTACCAAGTACCGAGCGCAGTTATCTCTCTACCTATCTACGTTCTTCTCCATAGCTCCGTAGCCTCTTCATCTTTCGACATCTCCAGCGATTCGCCAGCGTACCTTCCAGCCAGATCTTCATTTCCTGCTACTTCCTCGCCGTTTCTCTCTCCTACAGACCACCAGCGGCCCAATAAATATCTTTTTCCCTCCGAGAGACACGAAGATTCGCTTTCTTCGTCTTTCGATCTTCTTCTTTCGGATCGTCGCCCTCGAATCCCACGAGCTGCTACCTCTTCGTTACCACGTCGTTGCGAGCGGCGTCTAGCGGTCCAGGAACTCCTTCGGAAATCCTTCAATGAAATCCTCGAGAGCCGGAGTCCGAAGCCCTCCGTCGCTGTAAAGCCGGGTCCTACCGGATCGATCCGCCCTCGAGACGAGCATCCTAGCCGGCAGGAAGAAGATGAACGCGCGAGAGAGAAACGAGCGCAGGTGTGGGCGGATACGTCGTGATACGTAGGTGAATCGCTCGAAACGAGATAGTCGAGAGCGACCCTGAAGGATCGCGCTGGAGATAGAGAGTTGGGTTGGGCGGTAGAACGGTAGACTCTTGTAAATCCTTGATAGTGTAGCATCAAAATATATAACATTCGTGAAGATACGGATGTACATGATACGCGCTTCGTGCATGTTTGTGGTATTTGTCGAGAAATCGAATATTATTATTCCATTATTCACCGAATCAGAATACAAAATGTATCATAGATGATATATATTCTTCGAGAAATAACCGGCAATCGTAACGTATTTTTATCGCCAAAATAAAAACTGCTCTCGAAACGATCGCGGTAGCGACGTTTTTCGACACTTGGCAATACGTAGACTAAGTCACGCTCGTTAATCGCGGATTGTTCACTGACAGAAAATATTTACGAGCAGCAATCAGCGGTTGCCAAGAGCAGTCGCGAATCATCAAGCGACAAACACGTGGTACTCTTTCGCAACTTTTCCTTCGACGATGTTGGCGCGGAACACGACTGGTCGACTCGTATAAATTCTCATATTAATCAAATACGGGATTTAACAAAAATTTGATGGAAGATCGTAACTCTTCGTTCCCGCGAGTAGTAAACCACGACGAATGCCAAATGCACAAGCAATTCTTATCCCGTTGGTATGCCATCAATTTTTAGAAAATGCACTATTTCAAACTTTAAAAAAAAAATTTGCGTTGCAAGCGCATACTTATCGAAATTTTTACGACGCATTTGACAGTCGTGAAATACTATGACAAAATAAAAAAGTGATTCTCTCTTACATTTTATCCATAGTTTACAACAACAATGGCTTCGCATTCGCCGAATTGTAAATGTAAACCAATATCGAAATAATTTTAAAATCATTCCCTTCCTTCCAGCGAAATATTCTTTTATTAAAAATATATTTTTTCTTACAATTAATTATTCAATATAAATTTTGACATATTAGTTTAATAAAAATTATAAAACGCTAGTTAGTACTGTGATTATCAAATATCAATATTAATGTTTAATAATCATCAGAAAATCTCATACTGACGTGGAATACCTTCAATAAGAAAATAGTGTAGTAATCAAAAGGCAGCAAAAGAATAATCCGGTCTTCACTCCTTGAAAACGTTAGGGGACAAGTTTTCTCGCAAGCACTTTACTTTCTCGTAACTATCACCGCGAAATGGCCTACTTTCTGGTAAGAAACTACATATTACGGAAAGCATACACGACCAAGAACGCCAATCTTGCCAACTTCTCTGCATTCTCACATTCGATTACACGGGAACTTGTTTTAAAGTAATATTATTATCACGTTTTGCCATGAATTCTCCACAATGTTTGTCGCAACTATAATTGAATAATATGAACAAAGATGACAACATTATCTAAGCGATATTATAACACAGTGGCATGTCTATATCTTATTACTGCCTTATAAAAGCTAAAATCTTTCGAATTTTCTTCAACATGCAGAACAGTAATATGAAAATTGAGAACCATCGTTCTATTGTAACCTTTTTAAATAAATCTAACGTCAGACTTCTGGATGCTAAAGGTTGCTACTTCTTCGATCGACAAATATCGTGGCTTTCTAATCTTTAATCTTGATTCCCCATTGCAGTCATATTGAATTATATTAAAAATGAGAAAAATTATATAAATTCTTTTTCCTTACGTTACATGTCAAAACAAATTAGTTGTTTCGTATGCGACCAATTTACGTATTAAATTCTCACATTCGATAATTATAGATTGGTAAAATATACCGAGAACTTCATTTATTTATTTATTTATTTATTTATTTATTTTTTTTTTGCAATATCCTCCTCCATTAGTAAATGCATGTATAATTGCAATTTATGTCATACATTCATTACATATCAATCTATCATATTTATCAACTGTTATTTATTAATCCACGAATCGCACAAAAAGAGTTTTTGATATATTTTACTAATCCATGTTATCGAACAAGAGTTGTGATATATGAAAGAAATAATTTCGTGACATAAATAATTTCGCAAAAAAATTTATATGATTTCTTTAATATCATAATTTAATATGATTATACAGCGCGAGGAATTTTAATATTAAAAAATAAAACCTGAAAGTTTTTTCATCTATTTCGATATATTATATGACGCGCAACTCTAAGCAAAATGATAAGAGATTCTATTCGCCGCCGGATCGCTATAAATTGATATAGAGATGATAAAAAAATATTGCCGTCTTCCATCAGAATAAATATGCATTAAGAAAATGCAGTCTCACCCTCTCTCTCTCTTTACCTCTTTCTCTTTCTACAAGTATTGATTTCCTCAACGTCTTGGAATAATTGAACGAGGGCGCGTGAGAGCGACGATACGATCGGATGCAGGTACAAGATGCACGTAGTAGACAGGTAATGGTGGTAGTGAGAGGGAGATACAGATGGAGAGGAGGAAGGGTGCCCTTACTGGACGCAGAGGCCTCTGGGGTATTCAGCAGAAGGAGGGGGCGGGTAGGCACGTAGATAGAGGCCCGTATCTGTACGATATACCGACACCCCATTCCTGCCGAATTTATGACCGAAGTATCTGCCAGATAGGAGAACTAGTCGTACATCTCGGCTGCGGCGTCAGAATTTGCGCTATATGGCCCTTGCGCGCCTATACGATCGTCTTACCTGCACTTACGTCGCAACAATGTAATGTCGCAAAGCGCACATTAAAACGAAATGATCTCTCGGTCAATATGACTGACTTCAAGATCACGCGAATATCAGTATTACGAAATTTCCATTAAATCGACTTCATAAGATGCCGCTGCAATAATTATTTTTTAATCGATAAATATATATTTATATATCATTTTATCTAACTTGACCACCTAATATATCTTTGTTAATGGTACGGAAAGATGCATAAGTCAAAAATTATTTGCTTCAAAGAGATAAATATTATTATCTTAAAGCAAATATATAGAATTTCTTCATTTAATTAAGTATAATTTTAAATTATAATTTCATTGTCTAAGAGTTATTGTATAATCAATATATATATAATTCGATTTTGAGAAACGCGAATAATCTTCAAATTGAAAAAAGTTTAAGATAACATTTTGACATACAAAATTTTATTTTCTTACATATTTTTTCTCATCAAAAAAGTAAAAACATTTTAGATGTGATCAAGTAAAATCCTTAGTATATCGATACAATTGCCATAAGTTCATATAAGAAAAACAAATGTTAAAAGTTGCAATTTTCTATTAATAGCTTCTAGAAAATTATTCGATAAATATAAACGCGTACACAGAAAGTCGTCTAATAAATAATTTATATACTACTATTTATAGATAGAATCCCACGGATAATTTATAAATTATAAATTACAATCAATATCTCGCTACAAGACTTGTCGATGCTCGCAAAGTAGCTAAAGAGACACGATAAGAAAACTTGTTTCTTCGATGGTTCTCTTTCGCGAAATGCCGCAGGCACGTACGTGAAATAGACGCGAAACAGAGACCGACCTCATAGTCGGCTGATTTCTTTTGTAAAAGATACAAAAGAAAAGCGGATAAAGCGTTCAATATACTTCGTTCGTGTACAATACAAACAAAACCAGTAACGAGAATGATCGCAGAACCGTCTCTCAAATAGATTAATCGTTTTCACGCTTTCTTTCGTTTTCTTGAAATTTTATCAAATTCTAAAGCCGATTGAGCTCTCTTAGCAGAGAAAAGAAGAGAGAAAGAAGAAAGAGATTCTCGAAATGTTTAAAAGCACATTTATTTCTGATATTTCTACTTTAATCCCAAAAGAAAGAGAGAGAAACTTTAAAAACTCCCGCGTCGACGTCGGATCTCTTTGGAAAGATGATATTTTTTCCAAAAAAGAATTTTTTCCTTGAGATATTTGCTTGAGCAGGCTCGAGAGATTAAATGTACAAGCCGAGTTCCTAGACGGAAGCCCTAAGTCATCCGAGGAAAGATTCACAGCGACCATTACTCACAAACGATTTAGTACCGGAATAATGAATACAACGATCTATATGCGCCGGAAAAGCAGACGATGCACGCAGGAGCATGGGAGATGCCTTGAAACTTGAGAGCATCCTTCAAGCTTCTGCTCTTTCCGAAGTTTCGCGATGTGTCGCTGCATTGGAGAACCGTGACATTATTATTGATATCCACCCTGCTGCGAATAAAGTTAGCGTTTGAGACGCCTGACAGTCGAGTGAATAGCCTGAGAATCTCGAGAGGCCTGCAGCACTTTTATTCTTTCTAACTCCGCAAACTTTTATTAAATGAAATCCGTTGTCGTGCTTTCAAATAATATATAAATATACAATCGCTATACATAAATAATACAATCGTTTGACGGTCGACATTTAAATATCTACAAGCCAACGCAACGTTAATAAGAAGCGGCGAATAATTCAAAAGAACGCATCAAGCAAGAAATTTTTAATTCGTTCGGAAGTCACGACCATTTCCAGTATCCGTAATCAATACATTCCACCAAGTGTTGATGCTCTCGAAGCTTTTCCTCCTCTCTCCTTCCCTCTTCTATTCCACCTCTTCCTCCCACAATCCTGTGCGTCATTGACGGACGCCAAAAGCTTCGTCGATAAATCTGACCCAAGTGAAACACGCTGCCGGTTAACGATCCGTTAAAGCTCGATGATCGACTTTAACATCCCGTTTGCTCGCGTATGCCTCTCGATTTTTTCATTTCCCGATCAGAACGATAAGCGTGGCAATCAAGATGAAAAAATATTTTTTTTTTATTCATTAAAAACGTGGAAGATCCTTTAGTATAACAAATGGATAATTACATGATTAGTTTTTTTTTACTATAACAAGAACAACAATTAAAAATAAAATAAAATATAAAGTTATTATAAACGAGACAAACCGATAATAGAAAAAATAAAAACGTATACAGCAAAAACAGCTTCAACTTAATAGAGATAACGATATTTGCATTTTAATTAACAATGATTACATCGAACTTTTGATCAATAGATAAAATCACAGAGAGCATTACGTGATTCATCGCCTTCGAAGTTCCTTTTTTAAGACGATATTTTAATCGTGACTGACAAACTCTTTCTCTATCTACGTCTTATTTAATTAATACAATATTTAGAGATTCTTTATACATATCGCAAATCTATAAATCCGCGTCATTCATATTAAAGAAGCGCGACGAGAAAATATGATTTGCGGATATTTTCGCAGGGAAAACCTCTTACATCTCTGAATGCAATTTTTATTCCACCTCATTTCATTTGCCCTCTAGAATTTTACCGAAGCAAGCTTCCGCCATAATGCGCGAGGAAAGAAATGATATTTAAGATTTTCCTGAAGAAATCGATTTCCTGACCGTTGCAGACGAGCACGCCTAGACGTCTCCACGAAAGTGCCTCGCGCCTTCATAAATGAATCAACTTGTACGGCTGAGCCGTAAGTCACGAATAAAAAGCGCAGCGTCGTAAAGTCTGAGAAACGCTTCTCGCGAAATGTCGCATTCGCGAAGATCGCGACGTTAAACTTACCTTTCGCAAGGAAAGATTTATTCGCGCCGCAACAACGCACGATCTACGAGATATGGCGTGAAATTTACGTCAGAACGCTGTAAACTTCATAAAAATTATAGCTGACGTTTCAAGATCGATAGTCTCTTCCATGTTTAAATATTTGATTTGATGTTAAAAGTAATTCAAGATAAGCAAGATAAAGCCATAAAAATAATTGTTTTTGTTTTGTTAATAATCTTATAAAAGCTATCTGTGTTAACGAATGGAGAGGTATGCATAACTTTTTTATAACAATGTGGATATTTCGATATAAAAGTTGTAGCGCTGTTTAAAACGAATACAACAATATATCATTTAATATGATTTAATTGTAATATTTGGAATCACGGTATTTCGTATACCGTTAATTGAACTCCAATTTCATCAAAAATGACACGCTACCATTTCATACTTGAATCCGCTTAAAATCAACTTGCAATATAATGAATCGAAAATTTGATACATATAGGAACTATCGTAAAATTAAGCTTCTCGATTAATTATCATCCATTACGTTCTCGATTACGTCAGATATCGAATATCTATTATTTTCCTCACAATTAAACAATTTAGTTGATATGACCATTAATTGATATAATTTTACTGTATACACGCGCATCCATATATTTACTGACGGAGTACTGTGTTTATCTTACATCCTTATTTTTTCGAAAAAAGTGAAAAAAAAATAAAGAAAGTTTTATACATACACATTACTTCGTCATATCACGCCGCGAATTTCCACAGCCCCACATTGCGTTCCTCCGTCGTTATATTTCCGTAGAGCGACATTCTCACGTCGGTCCACGTACTCGATGCTAGCGTAAACCGCGGCAATCCCGTGCAATCCAGTTTTTCACGGCAGCTAAATAAGGTACGCGAAGTGCGAAAAAAGCGACGGCAGGAAAGTGCTGCGGAAGCAAAGCGGATTTCTCAACGTTTCAAGTAGCAGCCGTAGTGCTACATCGGATTGCGCCCTCCTCGCCCTGATGTATCGATCTCGTCACGCGGATCTAGAAATTGCTTCAAAGAATCCGCGAATTGTTTCAAAGTAAATGACTCAAATTACGTCACGTGCGCTACAAACGATCTTAAGTTTCCCTTTCCTGTCATTAATTCCTTCGGCGTTACGTAATCATGAACTTTCCAGATTGCGAGTATTTATGACGGATAAATTTTAATGCAGTCGAGGAAACATCCGAGATTAATTCAATGAAATTTCTGTTTAGCAGTCGGTTGCATCGATGTTAGTTTAGCGCCAACTTTACGTTAAGTAAATTTTCTTTCTTCGTCTATATCATGGGTATGAGACTATAATCTAGGAAGCGCAGCAACGAAGAAAGAGACTCGCTAATCTGGGCTTACCCGACCCTAACTGTTAGTACAGCAAAAGGCTTTAGTCTGCTTGATAAGCGATAAGCGGCGCGAATATGCTCGCAAGGATGCTCAAAGATGCATTAATAGCGGATGAGAAATGAAATAACACGCGAGTCAAATAACGATAATACACTAGATAGATCGTGAATGGAATGCGGATCTCCCTACGTGTTCATTCCATGGGAAAATACAACTGATGAGAATAGTTGCCCACACACGCGCACACTGATATGCTGTAAGCGATAAAAGAAAGATGCCGGCGATATCATATCCGGTGTTGCAATCCGCAAGCGTATTTCGAAATGCCCCAAGGCTTGCTTCCGCATTTTCAATTCCCGTCGTTGCGGAAAAACGAAGCGCACGTTCGGCGGCACGACGCCTATGATTTACGTGCAATAGCAGCCGGTGCCATTTACACCCTGCTGACAGGTAATCCGGTCCAGGAGGCCGCACTGCGGCACGATTGCAGTCCGAGCGACGGTGCAACTGCAGCTGCACCATTTCGATGTAATACGACGGACAACGACGATCCGCCCGACCCCGAAGTTGTACGCGCTACCCGCATATTTCGCGTCGCTAGAGAGTCCCATAGGATCATAGTAAGAATCTCGCGTACCGGAGGATGTATAACCGCGATGTATAAAAGAGTATTGCTTTTTGTGACCGAGCAGGATTAGTAGAGTAGAAAGCAGCGTATATAAATCCTATAAACAAAAAAAAAGTAATCAATTAAAAATTTCACTCATCGTATAATCTCATTCACACACACACACACACACACGCGCGCGTATACTATTATTGCTATTATTACTATTTTGTTAACAATTTTATTTTATCGAATCTATCACTCCGATGTATTCACTTTACGCTAAACACGTAATAGAATTTGTATAAATGCAGCTGTGGAAAAATGCAATTATATAACAATAAATTAATATTCCGCGAATTCTGTTATTGTGAATGGAACCAAGACCGATAATTACATCAATTTTTCAACGAGAGCTGTGGAATAAATTGATTACGAGATAATTAAATTCGGAGTAGTATCCTTGACGAGAGAGGAAGGAGGTCAACAAGCAAAGATGATGGAAGCATTAGTGTTAGAGGGTACAGTACATCACAGAACACCAACCAAGAAAGGCACATTGACAACCGAGAGGCGCTTGAAATTATTAGAGACTACTAACTTCTCTGCTGATTTGTCTTTAATCCATTAACGTCTATTATCACAAGGTAAGGCAAATGTAGTTATTCTTGATAAATATTTATCAAGTTTGACAATGAGTAAGTTTATTCTAATAAACAATTATAATGATAATTAAAATAGATGTCTATTATATATAAGATACATTAGCCTATACGAGACAATTTTTCCTCTAATTAAAAATAGCAGAATTGTGTTAATTAAAAAAGCACATAACTGTGGAAACAAAAGTATAAATTCGCATTTCGCGTAAGAGCGCTAACCATGTTTACGACGTTTATAAGAAGATGCGGAAATGAATATTCATGAAAATCGCTCGTCGGAGGAGCAGCAATTGCGGCTCGCTACGAACGCTATCTTTCGCATTTAACGCACTTAACGATACGCCTTCCTGCGCGTTTTCTCCATCGCCATAGCTTAGCTCCGCAAGAATTAATTACCTTAATCAGAAGCGTACAAGTTTAAGTTTAAGATGATTACTCAGGAGGCACCGAATGCACAGACACGTACATTTAAATGGTATTCCGCAAGTAGTTAAAATTTCAATTATCAAAGAAGGGAGAAAGAAACACGATGGAAATAGGTAACAAACTTATTCTTCTTATAAAATTTTTACCTTTATAGCATAGATGTAAATGAACATTCTTCGTAAAATCGAAAGATTCAGTTCTCGATACATTCTTATTGCTAGATTCGTGTTGCAAGGAGCCTCAACAAAGAATCAAAGCATGAGAAATGGTTCACGTGACAGTCTGCAATTTTCTTTCGGCGACCTTATTTCCTTCAATAACCATTCGAGTTTCCCTCCGTCCCATCATAAGAAAGACAACGTTGCCGTTGTTCTCCGAAGCAAAATCTCAACGGGTGCCTCGGTTGCAGCTGCCATACAATATGTATCTCTGACTCTGTTCCATGAGAGTACATCAAAGAATAACCAAAGACAGTTCTCGTTTTGGCCAAAAAACGCAAAATACGACACTACGTAGCAATAACGATGATACGAAAAACGAACTTTTGCTCTACATTTTGATAAATATAAAAACAATTTCTCTATTAATATTTCATAAAACAATTTTCTTATAAAAGTAGATCTAAAAATATTTTACATCTTAATAAATAAATCGAATCTTAAAAAAAGGACCGTATAATATTTTTTTAAAAGTTATTTGCACGAGATGTACAAATTTATGCGCGGATATAATATATAGGCTCAAGCAATATAGCAACAAAAAAGAACACAGGAATCATGCAATACAGCTGCACTTAAATTTAATGGTGCTATTACCTGTGTAACAGCCGCATTTTTTCAATAGTGTGCAAGCACTTTGTAGTGTCGTAATAAAAAATAATGTAGCTAGATCGTCGCAAGCATTACAAACATGCTTTTCGACAATCATAAAGCTCAATCAAAGAGCAAAAAATGCGATTTATTCTAATTATTATACTTTAGTTTTATTATCTTTAAAATTTTTGAAAATGATTTGATTTTGCCGCGATAAAGTATGAGATGTTCGGTAAAACACATTTGGCGAATTTGAACATGTCTTATGATTTGTTTCGGCTAAATAATACGAATATCATATATGTACTATTATTTATATGTATATCAAAACACGGAAAAAATAGACTATGGAAGTGGCTGCCTAGATCTAAGCAGCGATTAACATAAATTTCACACGGAACAAATAATATCTTTCAAGTGAGGTATGTTTATCATACCTGCATTCTTTCGGGCTGGGCGATGCGTGAAGTCTATAGTTACAGGAGTTTCCTGGTAGTCGACAAAGTGGTTGGACTCACCTGCACATAACAAGAATCATGAATAAAATATTTGTTAAAAATGTATATCGCTTAATAAATTACAATTTTAATGATATATCAAACATTTTTACAATATCAATTAAGTAATTTTCGTTTCAAAGAGAAGAGAAAACTTTAAGAGATACAGAGATTTTTATCTCTTTTAAAATAAGTTTTTATCAAATAAGAACAGAAAATAGGATAACGGTGTAACTGTAGACTTAATGCCCCGTGCTTGCACCTCTGACCTAGTTCCACGTTCTCTGAGGTTACGTAGCTACCCCATTAAACGATGACGTCACAGAGAAACGACATTATATTCTGGTGCTACGTAATCGTCTCTTTCTTTCTCGATTTTCTCACGGAGACCGAAAAAAAAAGATCGATTAGTCGACTTTTTTATTTGTTACCCATAATTTTGAGAAAGCTGTCATCAATTTTATATATTTTTATCTTTTTAAAAAACTGTAATTTTTTTCGACACATTATATGATAAAGATATTTTCGTAATAAAAGAACTTTCATACTATAATTATGATGCTAAAGGCAATATATCACGCGTGAACAATCTATGATATAATATAAATGTGTGCGTTGTATTCAAAATGTAAAAATCAAATAACATTTATATATGTATAAAGTGTCTAATATCAAATTTTATGCACATGCAGTCACGAAAGAGACGTTAATAATCATTCGTGTAAAAGTCACAAAAAAATTAATAGCATGAGAAAGAGAGAGATTGGTTGATAACCTTGTCGATAACCTTGATCTACATTTCTACATTTATAAAATGTAAATCTCTATACATTAGTTGCCCATTTCACGACGAATTAATTAGTTCCTGAATTCCACACATACATGATATTTTTCTAGAAACTTTTTTACTTACAATTAGCATGAAATATACGGACAAGTAATCTTACTTGAAAAAAGTCAATGGATAAAATTAATTGTGAGTCAGTTTCAGATCGAAATTATAACCAATCTCATATCGTAATCAAAAATTCATCAAATTTCGTATTTATAATTCTAAGTTTAGTTTTAAAAAGAGAAGTGAAAAATTTTTTAAATATAAAAACTTATTAAAACTTAAATTTAAAAAATCAATTAAAATTTAATGTCATAGGTCAGATTATACGAAATAAATTCGAAGAATTCGTTGCATCAACTACTCACTACAAGAAACATTTATGTGAAAAATATGTCGTAATCTCGAAATAAAGAGAATAAAGTTGAGAACTCTTTAAAAGCTGATTATGATAATAAAAGCCGTGCAAGCCACAATGCCATCATAAAGGCGGCTTCGCGGGCGACTTGCTATCATCAAATAGGTCGTTATAAATCGGTATTATATAAGCCGCTACTTTATAAAAAAAAAAACTCGATTCGTTCCAGAATCATTCCAGAAAATACAATCAAAATACAATATCCATGTTTGGAAAGAAAATTCAATTTATTGGATTAATCAAAAAGTTCGCATTTTTTTGTTTTATTAGTTTAAGAGTCGTAGTAAAAAAGAAAAAAATTTTGATCAATCCAATATTTTTTAAAAATAGAAATACGCGGGCGTATTTCTAGTTTTAAACAAATATAAATCTTTGTTTTATTTATCAATATTCCGCATTTTATCCTGTAGTATAAAAATCAAATTAATTGTAAATTTTATGTGCCTGATGTGTCATTTATATTTTTTCTGTTACAAAATTTGAAAAAAAGATGAAAAATTAAACTCGGTCCCACTTGGTTTTACAAATATTTTAACGGATAAGAAACTCATTCGCGTTTGTATGAAGGATGAATGTGCGTGGAATGCGGGTCGCGAAGTTTAAAGACGCCATTTGCCGTACGGAAATATATTTATGTCAGGTACCTCAGAAATAGGAAGACATAAAACGCAATAAAGGGAAGAAGAAGAGAAAGGGCGCAGGGAAAGGCGGGATCGGAGCAAAAGAAAGGTAAAGAAGAGGAAGAAGAAGCCGGCTTGATGCAGCCAGCCGCGAAAAAGCGTTCGTCGTTCTCGGAAGCGAGATCCACTTTAAGAAAAAAGAAAAATAAAGCAAAGTCGCAGTGTGTACCAACGGCCACCATTCTTCCAACCATTTTCCGGCCCTACCTGTACCCGTTCTTCCGGTACTCGCAAGTGGCCAGCTGGCTGCCTGCGTTACTTCATTATCCAAGAGGAGAGAAAAGCGGAATAGCAGAACGCTAATTAAATTTTTCTTATTTGTGCCCATAGTCGTAACATTCTTCGGATCTAGTACGTACTCAAACAATCGCCTGAAGAAAAGCTCTTTATTTGCTTAATTCTTTTGGCTGGTAATATCTTTTTCAGTGATATTAGAAGAAATGAAAATTTCTTTAATACATTTTCTATTCTAATTTCTCCTCCAAAGATATTGTCGAATTCTATATATTGCATTATTATAGTTTATTTTAAGCAAACGAAATTAAACGATCAAAGATCTACTATCTGAAAGTTACAAGAAAAAAAAAAAAAAAACGGAAATTTATCGTAATAAGTAAAACGAAAGGGAAAGCAAAAGTATGCTCAATGGGATCTCAAACTACTAACCGCGAAACTAAGAGAAAAACAACTACATGAGAGTAGCTGAGAGAAAATAGACGACCAAGATTTATCGCGCTACAGCAAACTTTTTTCCCCTTACTAAATCGGGTAAATCGATCGGCAACGCCCGTCCGCTATTGGGGAGCATAATGCGATTTTACGATAGCGGGAATAAAAGGCCTTGAAAATATCGTAAAGCAAGATCATTATAATTCTAAGTTTAGTTTTAAAAAGAGAAGTGAAAAAATTTTTTAAATATAAAAACTCATTAAAACTTAAATTTAAAAAATCAATTAAAATTTAATGTCATAGGTCAGATTATACGAAATAAATTCGAAGAATTCGTTGCATCAACTACTCACTACAAGAAACATTTATGTGAAAAATATGTCGTAATCTCGAAATAAAGAGAATAAAGTTGAGAACTCTTTAAAAGCTGATTATGATAATAAAAGCCGTGCAAGCCACAATGCCATCATAAAGGCGGCTTCGCGGGCGACTTGCTATCATCAAATAGGTCGTTATAAATCGGTATTATATAAGCCGCTACTTTATAAAAAAAAAAACTCGATTCGTTCCAGAATCATTCCAGAAAATACAATCAAAATACAATATCCATGTTTGGAAAGAAAATTCAATTTATTGGATTAATCAAAAAGTTTGCATTTTTTTGTTTTATTAGTTTAAGAGACGTAGTAAAAAAGAAAAAAATTTTGATCAATCCAATATTTTTTAAAAATAGAAATACGCGGGCGTATTTCTAGTTTTAAACAAATATAAATCTTTGTTTTATTTATCAATATTCCGCATTTTATCCTGTAGTATAAAAATCAAATTAATTGTAAATTTTATGTGCCTGATGTGTCATTTATATTTTTTCTGTTACAAAATTTGAAAAAAAGATGAAAAATTAAACTCGGTCCCACTTGGTTTTACAAATATTTTAACGGATAAGAAACTCATTCGCGTTTGTATGAAGGATGAATGTGCGTGGAATGCGGGTCGCGAAGTTTAAAGACGCCATTTGCCGTACGGAAATATATTTATGTCAGGTACCTCAGAAATAGGAAGACATAAAACGCAATAAAGGGAAGAAGAAGAGAAAGGGCGCAGGGAAAGGCGGGATCGGAGCAAAAGAAAGGTAAAGAAGAGGAAGAAGAAGCCGGCTTGATGCAGCCAGCCGCGAAAAAGCGTTCGTCGTTCTCGGAAGCGAGATCCACTTTAAGAAAAAAGAAAAATAAAGCAAAGTCGCAGTGTGTACCAACGGCCACCATTCTTCCAACCATTTTCCGGCCCTACCTGTACCCGTTCTTCCGGTACTCGCAAGTGGCCAGCTGGCTGCCTGCGTTACTTCATTATCCAAGAGGAGAGAAAAGCGGAATAGCAGAACGCTAATTAAATTTTTCTTATTTGTGCCCATAGTCGTAACATTCTTCGGATCTAGTACGTACTCAAACAATCGCCTGAAGAAAAGCTCTTTATTTGCTTAATTCTTTTGGCTGGTAATATCTTTTTCAGTGATATTAGAAGAAATGAAAATTTCTTTAATACATTTTCTATTCTAATTTCTCCTCCAAAGATATTGTCGAATTCTATATATTGCATTATTATAGTTTATTTTAAGCAAACGAAATTAAACGATCAAAGATCTACTATCTGAAAGTTACAAGAAAAAAAAAAAAAAAACGGAAATTTATCGTAATAAGTAAAACGAAAGGGAAAGCAAAAGTATGCTCAATGGGATCTCAAACTACTAACCGCGAAACTAAGAGAAAAACAACTACATGAGAGTAGCTGAGAGAAAATAGACGACCAAGATTTATCGCGCTACAGCAAACTTTTTTCCCCTTACTGAATCGGGTAAATCGATCGGCAACGCCCGTCCGCTATTGGGGAGCATAATGCGATTTTACGATAGCGGGAATAAAAGGCCTTGAAAATATCGTAAAGCAAGATCGTCCAGAAATCTTTCTTGTCATGGCGCTCATCGTTACGAAATCAACGTTCTCACACAATTTCTGGATCAGTTCGAAAGAAAATTTCGCGATATCAGTATGCATCAATACGGTGCAAAGATAAGAAAAAATGTAATATTGAAGAGTTCTAAATTTTTGGCTTAATTTCGATTCACAAAATATGTTCCGAAACTCTTTGCATCAGGTTGCATCATTTGTTTATTGACACAAATTTAAAATTTTCCATGGATTGTCGGTGTACTCGTCCGTAACACAATAATCGATAGATGGCATCTCGTTCGGATCAAGAAGGAAGAAACGGAAGATAATCGAAGAGACAGAGAGGCTACGAAGCCAGCATCTTACTATTTGAGTTTATTTCTGGATGTCCCGAGAACGACGTCACGAGCCGACCAGAATAGCGTGCATCTACGTCATGCCTGGGTAACCCCCGTGGCGAATTTCGGAGACAGACGACAAGGTAGGCGACGCGACGCGGCGAGACAGGCTACGCGAAGACATCAGCTGTTCGATCTGTCTCTCGTAGACTTGTGATGAGCACGTGAACTCCGAGTACCGTCTGATCCAGCACGTATCAAATTTCTCGCAAAATTCTATCTGAAATCGCGTGATTATCGCTGTTTGTTTATTTTTAATTAATAATGTTGCACAAAAATAAGCAACTCGCTAAGTAATTCCAATAGCTCGACTCTAGAACGCAAAAAATTATATTGCCGAGAATTATATCACCCACAGTTGTGTATATAATCTATGTCTTTTTAATTTCTGTATTAATTGATTTTTGTATAACATCGCTCAATTATGGAAATTCGACAACACCAAGCTAGTAAATAAGATGTAATAAGTATACTTCGTTGCTTTTAATTAACATTCTGTCATACTTCGGCAATTCATATTCAACCGCAAATCGACTTGACGCCGTATGAAAATTATTTCTCGACAGCAAGAGCTCATTCGTATTCCGTTAAGCAGACGTACCGACAATTTGTCGTCTCGTTACGTTACGAAGACGAGAGAAACGGAAGAGAAGGAACCCAAGATGAGAGCAAGAAACGGGAAGGTAATGAAGATGAGTAAGGTAACAGAGAGAGAGAGAGAGAGAGAGAGGGTAACACGTCTAAGATACTTTTCTAAGTACGCGAGAGCACAGCGTTATTCAATTAACGAAGGTTACGCCGCTCGTCGCTTCCACCTTCATTACCTAAACTTCGTCTACTCCTGGTTTTCCTGATTTCCATTTCGGAATTAATAACTCTTTTGAAATATTCGCAAGAGGCTGACGTAAAATTAAAGAGATTACGATAAATCGAGCTTCAAGGAAAAAAGAACGTGACGTCTTAACGTCAAATAACAATCGATTAAAAAATTTTCTGACGTGACATAATCATTTCATGATTTTTCACATCAAAAAAATATCTGCAAATTGCCGAATTTATTTAGTAAATCATCCTTATTTACAAAATTTTCCCTATAAAAACTTGAACAAGAGACTCAAAATATAAATCTATAGAATTCCACTTAATTCTAAAACTGTTGAATCTATTGTGCAGAATTTTCTCGACCTTCGACGAAAACGTATATTAAACTGACCAATCTGAAACATTGCCAAATATTATTTTACGTAACACTGACTTAGATTCATTCGAGCTGCGTGTAAAATAATAGAAAATGACACTTCTATCTGTCTCTTTCTCTCTCGAATGTGGCATTGATCGCACAGTAGTAACAGTAGATTTCAGACGACATGATTAAACATATAATTTTTTTGCCAGTAAAATCTCATATCCCTTAATATACATTAATGAAAGATACCAAACGAGACAAATTTTCGACGTACGTGCCATATCGAAGGCGAGAAACAATTAACGCGCATTCTCACGTACATCCAGCTTTCAATTAATCCGCTAATACAACATTCGAAATTGCATATCGAATTCCAGGAAGCTTAACGTGACCTTGCATCTAAATCATGCAAATTACATGCAAGCATAGAAATTGAGACAGAAGTTGCATAACGATCTCCGCCGCATGCTCGTATTGCAACCGAATTCTGCATATTGTATGATAGGACTGCTCGTAAATCTTTGTTGCGAAACGGTCAACGAGTTCCACACGTGGCATACGACTATTTCATTATCATCGCAGAAGAGGCGTTTCACGTTCGCCGTACCAAGCACGCACGATTCATTCAGCCGCTCGTAATCAATTATCAATGTGACTTTGGCGGTTAGGTTGAATAGCACTACATAAAAATGAATTAATTCAAAGTGGAAATTTTTAATAAATTAAGTTTATTTAAAATTTCTAATCGGCGCAATTATATATATACTTATCTTCTTTTTTATTTTATTATTTTATTTATTTCTTGCACAATCGTCCATAGAGTGAGATTAATTAAATTTTTTACGTTTATATATTAGAATTATAGTTAAAGAAAAAGAAAGAGCAAATAAATACTTGATTTTGGAATAAAATTCAAACAATAAAATATATAATACAATCTAAAGTAATTTACCCTTCAATTTCCTCGATGTCTGATGGTCCAGACCCATTATTTTCCGTTGCATTATATACATAACGACCCATATGACAGATATCATCGGCGCCCACATGTCGCAAATATCGCACACTGTATGAATTAAATACGTGCTTTCTTCGAATTAAAAAATTAATTCATAATTCAACGCCGAAAATTTTTACATTGTACATTGTACGAGATTAAATATAAAACGCTGTTTAAACTTTTCCAAGCACGACCAAACAATTCATCGCTCAATCGAAATAATTTCAAAAAGTGTTTACAATTGTATATATATGCGAGAAGTTACGAAAAACTCGAACCAGACAGAGAAGTCGTCGAGATCATCGACCGTAACAGATGGCAGCCAATTTGACAAATCACTCTGTAAAGGATGTCCGCACACACAAGATGTAATAATATTTTTAATTCGGAAAGCTATATTCGCACGCATATACAAACGCTAATTGAATTAAATTGTTATTTGTTGATAAAAAGAAAAAGTGAGAGCCATTAAAAAATTAAATACATATATATGTATTTTCCCGAAATATTAGCGATAACAATAGTTCATCTCGGCAATCCGCCAAGCCGGTTCGTATTTATTTGCCTTGCTTATAACACGTGATGTTCGATGACACGTGACACTCGAAGATTATGCGAACGCGGATCTCACCGATTGTCAAGTTGCGACCGCTGACGAAAATGAGTCGCTGTCTTTTCGTACTCGCCGAGGCGAATCTTTGTAGATAGATCAAAGAATTTTCGCGGTTAATGACGAGGGATGTGCGCGAATAACAAAAAAATTGCACCGATAGTCGTCGCGCTAACGACAAGCGTAGGCACGCTTCGAGATTCGACTGCTGCATCTTATCCTAAATTTAGTCTTGTCGGTTGCGTCCTACATTAGACGGATCCATATGTATGTGTGCGCAGACGATATATATACGTATTTACGTGTATGTAACTTTAATGACGCACGTCTGCCAATATGTGTGATGTATAACGGAAATTCGACGTCTGCATGAAAATTATTTAAATTTGTTAACACACGTGTATGTACACAAATATATGAACATTACCGTACTCTCATAATTATGTATTATATTAATCTTGATAATATTGTTTTAATTATTTTAACATGTGTACAAATACTGATTTCATTACAAAAGTTTAAGTACATATTCCTTTATCAATAACATTTTTAAAGTATCGAATATGTACTGTTATTTAAATACCTCAATAATCCAATCATTTGTTAAAACATCACTTCATTTAATGATACTGTAATTATAGGAAGAGTAATTATTAAAAAAATATATTATAAAAATAAAATCAAAATAAGATTTATATATCAATAACATTAGATGATAAGAAATGTTTCCTTTGTCTTCTTATTATATCTTCCTAACGATAAATATTATATAAATATTACAAAGTAAAATAAATGACAGTCTTGCATAAGATTTAGCATAACAATATCATGTGTATAGATACATGAGTCTAGTTAGTGAGTGTAAAAAATGAGTGACGCGATCAATACACGGGCGTATGTACATACACCACGTGGCAGGAACGTTCAGTGGACCGCAATCTCGAGACGCAAACTATCGATACTAATTGGCAGCCACGACTAACATTCGATGCCAAATATATCGAAACCAGTATAACCCGGTAGCGATATCGGCCAATAATAATTGGAGCGACTAACCGAACCAACAGCGCGATGGAAAGGTCTCTGTTATAACGAGCATAATAGAATCTACTATATGAACAATGTTCTATTTAAACCAATTATAATAATGCATATGATGTGTCACATGACTAATAATAATTTATGAATCCAAACAAAATATACATATAATTTGCAGCGTATTCAGAATGTCATGCGCTTTTGATTTCGAGCACGTATTGTATAATATAGACAAATAATGGGGTTATCGATATCGAAGCACAATCGAAAATTATCCTCCCGTTGCGCGCAATACTATATGTTAATCGCTCGCCATCCAATGCGAATCAGGACAAATTTGTGCGCATGCGTACGGGCGTACATTATTCCTCCGTACACAATTAAGTTCACCATCGAAGCACGTTACAAGTAATGCATGCGACACGAATAATTCTATTGATTTTGCTATGCTTCATCTTGATATTAATCGATACAAATCCCTTTCGCAAATGCACCATCCATTAGCGATCGAATTCTCGCACATCGCTTCGCACATTTACCGTTCAGTTACCTAAAGGAAACGTTCAGAATCGATCTTGATATGCCTTGAGTACGTTACAGACCAGTTCAAAAGGAGAGACAAATATTCCTCGCATGGGCTTTATGTCATAATAAAGTTACCATTACCTTCCACGTGCATTTTCTTTACATATATATATATTTAAAAAAAAAATAAAAATAAATATAAAATATAAAAAATATCGTAACTAGATGAGAAAATTACAGATTTGTATCTTGAACGTACTTGAATTTGTACGCATTTTATTGTTGTTAATCTGCTTCTGAAACGCATTAGAATATACAAAAACGTCGATTTTCTTACTTTCAAAGCCGAAAGAAAGTCTGCATTTTCGATCAACGACTTTGACTTTTTTCTTTAGTCATTTTGTGGTTCAAAGAGAGTCTTGCCAAGAGCTCTATACGCTAATGCCGAAACATGAAAAAGTCTTTCGACCAACATTCCAGCAATGCTTTTCAACTTCGTATTCAGTTTGTCGACCTTTTCACATACGTCGACTTTGTGAGCACTTTTCTTCCGACGCGACCCCTTACTTTACCAAATTTTACATAATGGTACAATTTGTCATCATAGTATATAAGTTGCACAGATACATAAATCATTACCATACAATCCATCTTTCTTCAACGTAAAATGCCAATCTGATCCATAAATCAAAACTATAGTTTTGTGATATATGCTCACTAAATACTTCCCTTTTAATGGCATAAAACAGCCAACTTTGAACTGGAAATTGTAATTGCATATTTAAAGTGCACAATGTGATTAATAATCGAATATAGATATATAATAAACCATGGAGTACTATTATAAATCAAAATATTCAATTTCGCGTCATGATTTTATTCCGTAAGAGGTGTCGTATATTATTCTGTATTATCGGGTTAATTGTTATCTAATTTGCATATTAATCGAAGGTTGGAATTAAATCAGCCACGTCTAATCGCGCTAAATCCAGTTGAGATTAATATCGCCAGTAAGCAAACGCGCGCGGAAAGCGAAGTGGAAAGGGACAGGAAGTTATGAAAAGCGGAACAACGCGCATACTTGCTGGCTTAAACGAACATTAACGAGGTCGGTTAACCCCGATGCACGATGGCCTGACGGTAGAAACCAATGCGATGAAATATTTGCAAACTTCGCACGCAGCGCAGCCGGAAGCTGGCGAATTGTTTTGGCGAAACTTGCACGGCCGTACAGGTGCATTTGCGAATAGGTGTATTCCTAAAGCTGCCAGAAAGGCAGGAGAGATTCAATTTAACGCGCCTTCCGTTCCTTATCCTTTCTCCCTCGAGACATCGACTTTGTATTTATTTTAATCCCGCAGATTATGAGAAACCGATGCATTACAAGCAGATAGTTCCAAAAACTTCTTAATTAGATTTCAATTGAAAATGATTAAAATTTATTTAAATACCGAATCGCGCGACCGATAATTATAGCTTTGATAAAATTATACTATTTGTAGCATTATGATCAAAGCCATCGATCATCAACCAGTTTACCGTAAAGTATTTTGACTCTTTGAGTGCACACCTCTCTCTAAACTTTCGTAAAATGCACACAGGATCAAAGTGAGCCTAAGCAATTTTTAAATGCGGATATAACAGCAAGATGACGCATTTTTTTCATTGAAAAATACACATTCTTAAAGAGAAAAGTTCAAATTTTGTAATATTAAATACTTGCTGTCAAAAAAAAAAAAAAAAAAATTAAAAAGTGTATCTAAAAAAATTCGTTAAGTTAAAGCACGTGAAAAAGTGTATTATTTTGTAAATAAATCCAAAAAATTTTTACTTTTCAATATTAAGCCGTGAATATTTAGGTTTTATGATTAAGAATGTATAATTTAAGAAAAAATTAAAAACACGAAAAAAACAAATAAATTAAATTTTTTTAAAATAATTCAGTTTAACTCTAATCTTTTTATTCAAATGATTGCCACAAAAGAACAGGCGAGAGTTAAGAACAGCTATAGAACTAAACGTTTAGAGGAAGGATCAGTCTATACTAGGGTCATGCAACGAACCCGGGCGAAACTTCTAGTTTTGAATTATTATCAACAGAAAAAAATTTTCGGATCACAATAACTCCCTGTGCAGTCGACGGGTTAAAGAGGTCTGCAGGGTTAAAAAATGTTTTTTGATTAAAAAAAAAAAAAAAAAAAAAAAAAAAAAATTAAGAAGTGTATCTAAAAAAATTCGTTAAGTTAAAGCACGTGAAAAAGTGTATTATTTTGTAAATAAATCCAAAAAATTTTTACTTTTCAATATTAAGCCGTGAATATTTAGGTTTTATGATTAAGAATGTATAATTTAAGAAAAAATTAAAAACACGAAAAAAACAAATAAATTAAATTTTTTTAAAATAATTCAGTTTAACTCTAATCTTTTTATTCAAATGATTGCCACAAAAGAACAGGCGAGAGTTAAGAACAGCTATAGAACTAAACGTTTAGAGGAAGGATCAGTCTATACTAGGGTCATGCAACGAACCCGGGCGAAACTTCTAGTTTTGAATTATTATCAACAGAAAAAAATTTTCGGATCACAATAACTCCCTGTGCAGTCGACGGGTTAAAGAGGTCTGCATTTAAAATTAACCCACATATAAACATGTTGTATTATTAATATACAGAAATTGCAAAAAGATCGCAAATCTTCATTCCGCGATATCTATATATACAGAATTTCATGCGATCTCTCTATTTTTCTATGACAGAAGTTTACATCTCGAAAATAAATGAGGCAGACACTAAGAAGGATATAACAAGGCACGTGTTTAATTTATCGCTTACTAGGAATCTCGCTGAAATGTCTATTTTCTTCGACTGGTTAAGAATAAAGCCAACAATGCCACTCTCGATCGACGATGTCGCCGGAAACAATGGTGACGGGTGTTGTCGCGCTGAATATAACGAGTGCCAACCTATAGATGGTATAGCAGCTGTTGTTTGCGACAACAGGACTTTGCAGTAATGCTTTATGATGAAGCTCGCCGAATTATACTACCATCGTACGATAAAAATACGGAAGCCAGAATTGTTAGAAGCATTACACAAGAAAGTTTTACAGGGAGACTCGCATAAGGTTATATTAATATATCATATTTAATTAATAAAATTTTCCAATGGTCGGTCGTATTTCATTATTCGGTAGCGCGGAGGATAAATTTTAAAATAAATTAATTTTATCTCGGCAACATATTTTAATAACATTTTCTTCTAATTATCGTTTTTTCTGTGAAGTAATGTTTCTAAAATATGATTTTTTTAAATTATTAATTTTTGTTATTATATATACATGATTGCTTTCTCCAAATATATTTCAAAATGTTAAATGTTGAAGACAAAATTCGATTAATAAAAAAACAAAATAATCGCGAGAGTAATGTGTAAAAAATGTCTATTAGGTAGATAAAATATTCTCTCCAAAAATTTGAGAACGTTATGAATTATGATAAAAACATGCTGACTCTTTTAATATACATATAATAATTTTGAATAAATAATATCGCATATTTTTTTCTATCATACAATTATAGATATTTATTATATTTCGCGATAACGTTATCGTAGCAAATGGCAACTGCAACGAATGCGTTCAATTGCATATCGTGCAGTTTGAAGACTTTGCGCAAAAATATTCAAACCGAAAGTAAGAAACTTTTTCCCAGACACGAGATCGCGCTATAAAATACGACGGCCAATAGCTAGAGACAAACCAGGCTGTCGAAGTACCCACATCATCTACCTGCATATAATGTACATAAGTAAATATCGAAGCTTCTGTGTGAAACGCGCGCGCGCGGCAAACACACATCTCTGCTCTGGGAAGAGCATATAAGCTCTTGCCCCACTTCCCATTCATTGCTCTCATTATCAAGCATGTCATCTCCTCTTTCGTCCTTCATTGCCGCATCTCCTATCATACTCGAGCGTGTATTTGCCATGCATGTATAAGGTAAAGTATTACATTGTGTGAGAACAAAGAGCTTGTACATAAAACGCCCACGGGTCTCTGCTTACGGGAGCTGAGATATTTCAGACATCGATCGAATTCGAATTTCATTCGCTCGAAATCATCTCAGGATTCGCAAGAGTTTATTGAAAGCGTTTTTTTTATATTTTAAAGTAAGAAAAAGTATGTACTTTTTACTAATACATGTGAAATTTAAATTTTTATTAAACTAATTTTGAATCTACCAATTCTATCATAAAGCGAATGACAATAACATGATTGATATGATTTTAATATGATAGTTAATTAAATATATAACTGCTATCATGATAAAGCAAACCAAGTTTTACAATTCAATACCTTTGTAAAGATTTCCAACATATATTTCGTGATAAAGTATGAAATAACATACGATATCCAATTAAGATAAAGGGGTGAGAGATCACGTGCAATTGTATACTGTACGTGAATATTTGAGCTGTATATATGTGTGCGAGCGAACATATAAGACCGTAGGTTGTCAAGCTAAGCGAACTACCAAGCCATAAACCATCCACGACTCCCTGTATTTCTATCTCTCCATGTCTTCGTGAGTTCGTCGACAAAAGTGCATACGCTGCAGAAATTTAAAACTATCGTTGCTACGACCTTGCTGCATGTTTCGTCTTACAAATTAGAAGAGCACCGCGACATTTGATCAAGTAATCGAAGATACAAAAAAGTACATTTTTACAAAATAATCTATGACCGCGATATAATTAGCAGAAACATAAAAACAATATGAAATTAATAAGAGATATTTCTGCGTATAAATATGACGCATATTTTCAAATAACATATAATTATAAACATAAAATGTTTTTACATTTTAAATGTTTTGTTAATTTTTTCCACGTTAATAACGAGAATCTTTTATATAGAAAAAAAAAAAAATATCTCCGACTCGTCTAAGTTATATGATCGTTTTAGAAATGAATGTGTCTATTTTAGCGTTAACGCTATTTACGCCCGAATGCCCTTCTGGATACATCCACCGTGGCCTACATACGCAGAAGTTCATAGCTGAAAAGAATCAATACGTTACCTTTACCTCTACCTCGTTTCCGCGCAGCACGTGCATACAATCGTTATTCTCTACACAACGTATTTTCTAATGTGATCGCTAGTACGAGAAATGCGTTTTTATAGGAATTTTTAAACTTCAATGATATAATTTACACGTTTGTAAAAGACGCTGCGAAGTAGGAGTATAGCTGGGATATTTGAACCCCGAGATATCGATTTTTCGCGCGAGACTATTTGACGCGCTGCTGCACCACGCTCACAAACACGTGGCATTCTGGTATTATATATGACCTCAGATCCGCACAATTCCGCATAACATCATAAACTATATATGCTACCCATGATATTCCAAAGTTTTAATTATTTATACTTTTTTTATATTTTGGCAATTACAATGACAACGACTAATTTAACAAATATATTAAAATATCATTAAAAGTATAAATTTTATACTCTAATTTTAAAATATTAAAAAAGCAATTTTTTATTTTTAGTATAATCGCCTTCAAGAGAATTCTAAAGTTTCACTTCCGACTTCTCGAGCAATCTACTTAAAGAAACCCATTCTCATTGTAGTACGATCGATTCGTCAACGATAGCGTAATTAAAGATTGATTCAATGTTAAATATATTCCGACAACTTTCGAGATTTCGCGATCGTCCGTTCTCGCGATTTAAGGGAGAAGTTAAATTTAAATCAAACGACAAGTTTAAATTACACTTGAACTTTATGCGCCGTCACGCGACGCAACGTGATTTTAAACAAACGCCCATACATATGATCACTACAAAATTCTAATTAAACGCCTAAAGTGAATTACATTTGGAGAAATTAAATATAAAATTCTATAAAAATAAAATAATCCGTTTTCAATGCTGAAAATGATTAAAACACAATAATATATATATATATATACTTCAACGATACTCTTTCATAAGTTTATCAAAAATTAAAAAAAAAAAATCTAAGGAATATTGCCATGTTTTTAATCAGCAAAAATTGTTCATACTTAATTTCAAAACAAAATAAACGAGAGAGAGAGAAATAAATACATTTTAAATATATTTATCATTTCAGTGCATTAGCAATATTTTTAAAAAATATTAAAATTATCTAACGCGCAAAAATATAATCGTATACTCAAATTTCACATTTAAATCGTACATCTAGTGCAAGATTTATACGACATATATATATGTATGTAAAATGATGCAATGAATATTATCTTACATTGTTTGTATAATAAAGCAAATTCTAAATTCTAAATTTCGAGATGACTCGACGACGAAATTTGAAATATCTCGTTATTATAGAGCAAGGTTATCTCCAGAGAACGTTCACTTGAAATACTCCGTCACTTAAAAGCAGAGGCGACCAAGAGTGCGGTGCAATTTCGAGAGCAAAATCGTCGGTACGCTGGTGGTGACCGAGCCCATGGCCGTGAGTTACTCGTCGCATAATCGTGGTAAAAGAGCCTTGCCTAGAGCCGAAATTATTGCGTTTTCTTGGCCCCTGTTCAAACACTGGCTTACGCCGCGACGACGGCGCGATTATTGCAACACACCACCAGACTGGCCTACATCGAAGAAAATTGCGTATGAGAAGACGAGTGCTCGCTTCCGATATCATCCTCATGGTCCACGTGCGAGAATCGAACAGTGCGAGAGAGAACAACACGGTTAATTTTTCCCCCGTGAAACTTATGTAATTTCGAAATAAAAAAAAATGTCTAATATTATAATAAATCATATTTAATTTAAAATGCCGTTGCGTCTATGACAGAGACTATTATTTTTTCACGAAATTTCTGAATTAAAAAAACAGCAAATATCCACATATATATCAAGTAACAAAATAAATTTATAATCTAGATATTTTTGATATAACATTATAATATATAAAACGAAAATAATTTATATTAAACCTGAAATATTGTGTGTTTATATTGTTAAATATTACATGTAAATTATACGTAACTATATATTTAATGCGAGCACAAGATACATTTTTTTATAATAACATTTCTACAAAAGCGACATTAAAACATTTAGATTACGTTCAATTTCATTTCAATCATGCACGACACACTAGTCGATTCCGGTTGCAACGTGATACGTAGTTCATGATTCGATGTCGCACAATTTCCGCGGACACGCAATTTCACCATAGTAATGCGTATCGAAGCGACAAATATGCGACGCATAATATATTCACTATAACACACTTTATTTTACGATATATGTATGTATGTGCGAATTCTGTATCGTTTAAATTTATCGTGTAAAAGATAACGAGAAAATTAAGAGAACGCGCGCGCAGAGCCGAGCTATCCTCTTTAACCCTTCGTTCCGCTCCGAAAAAGGGTCGCGAGTTCATTACACGTGGCCAATGCTCCGACGAGTTTTGCGCGATCATCAAGACATCGAGAAGCTCGAATGTCACTTTCGATCGTCCGAATTATCACGGTGCGCGATCTCAAGGTCGCGAGAGTAACGCGCAGTAGCTAAAAAACGATCGGTAGACTTGAAACACCTGATCACCGTATTAACGCGACAATCGCGCGAGCAATCATTCCGAGCTCATAAATTCCCAAAGGCGACGTGATTCGAAGCAACTGCATTCCGATTAAGGAAGAAGTGTTGGGGAATATTCACGCGATCTGTCAGACCGAATGACAGTTGACCGAGTGACCCATACAAGCCGCAGCCACCCCTCTCCGCACGACTTACATTCCCACGATCTTGCTCTCGAATGACAGACAGACGTATGATTCGTCTGTCGGCCCAATTGACATTCGTAAGACATGTACGAGCTTACCACCTTGTTTACGCACTGGCATCCTTCTGATAGAGAGCCTCGCAGGGGATGAACGACGACGAAAAAACGAGACACTTCCAGGTGCGGAGCTAGCGGTACTCTGGAACGGTCCAATACGGTGACTGATGGTGAGAAAGAGAGAGAGAGAGAGAGAGAGAGACAGAAAAAACACAGTAACGAAAACAGCGGCACGAAGACGACGACGAGGCACGACTATTCGCCGCGGTCTGTCACTCGGGCGCCTGAACTTCCGCGGAAGAATCGCGCAACGATACGTCGCGCACACTGTTGTTGTCACGATAAACGACGGCCCGTTCCATACACGATGTCCGCGGACACGCGCACCGCTCGAAATGTCACTCGCGAGAATCCGACGCGGTGGGACCGTGCGAAACGTGTGGAAAAACCGCGTAACGACGATATAAACACACACAGGCGGCCGCCGCCACCACTCGGCCACGGGCAATATGGCGTCCCGCTTGGTCTAGCAGCCGGAAAACCGGCTGGCTGGCAGGAGTGGAATGCCCGACTCGGATTGGTCCGTCGATCGCCACGTGACGTCACCGTTCGTAAGCTCGCGCGCCCGTCCGTCACGCGCTACTCCACCGCGCAAACAACCCCCTCGTGCACTGTCGATATTTGATTGTTCCCCGTCCCCGGTACTATCTGATAATCACAGAGACCGACTTTTACCGTCTCGAGTCGGCGCTTTCGCGCACCCCGTCTGCGATTCGAACAAGCGTTGCGAGGGATGTGACATTATTATTTATGCTCATCGATTTAATTTCACCTAGAATGTTTGAATAACGCACGCTAAAAATCACTAACGATTTGTTAATTTACGAGTCAGCGAAAAATATAATTTGAAGTTGGCAATTGATACAACGCGACAAATTATTAGCATTAAAGACGCGTGTGATATGGAAATATAAAAACGAGCAATATCTATACGTAAGAGTTTTAATGAGATATGAATTTTATATATTATTTTTTTATGACCAATACAACAGACTGCTTTGTAAGTTACGTAATATAGAAGCGAGGTCTATAAATGTCTGAATGCAGTAAATTTCGATATATATCTAAAAACGCGAGAGACATAACGCAAGCGCATTTGAAGTATCAAAATTGTTTTCAATATATAGATATTGTTCGATATCATTACGTAAACCTTACCTTTTCTATACGAGATGCTCGAGTAACACGTAATCTGAACTTAAATAAATATAAATGTCGCTATGCAACGTTTGTTCGATATTAGATACGTTCTTTCTTTCGCGGCCACGCACAACGCTACACTTTATATTTGATAATTAATTTCAAATGTTCACTAAGCGTGGCGCTACTAATCATGTATCTAACTGCTGTCATCTTGTGACAAAATGCAATAACACGTTAAATTACTCGTTTAATAATGTCTATTATTATCATTTGATAAAAATAATCAGATATGATGATGAGATATAAATATAAATTACACAATAAATCTGTTTAATATATAAAATTCTCCAATATTAGAAATAATATTAAAATATTAAAACGGTTAGATAGAAGTTGTAAAGTAATAAAAAATATATATATATTAATTTAGTGAATAATAGAAAT
>NW_021848730.1:614789-649810 GCF_003651465.1 Formica exsecta
TATCAAAGTATATATATAATATTAAATTATTACAAAAAATATAAATATATATTATCGATTATAATTACAAAATAATGATATAATATATATATGATATGATAATCGTTCACCGAGATTACGTTTTTTTAATGCATTTCAACGAGAAGATAAAACTTCATGAAATGTGCAGAGAGATTCAAATGAAATTTTTTCCCTGGAGAATTAAAGTTAACAAAAGTTCTTCTGTATACATTTTTCCCCGAGATTTTATCCAAGAAATAAAGAATTTCTGAGAAATAAAAAAATTTCGAATGAAATAAAAGGAATCTCTATCGTCACATTGTTACGTTACTAGAAATGTTACGTTGTTAGAAAATTAGATCTCTATGTTTTTCAATCTTATTTTTTTTTGCGCCTTCTATATATGTAAACAGGCTTTGAAACGGGAAAGAGAAAAGAAGCAAAGTATAAAAAATTCAATTGAAAGCGAACGAGTCTTGTCTTATTGCGTAACTTTCAGCCGTGCGTACTCGTTCTGTTATATACATATAGTAATATATATCTATGCGGCTGTTGTCGCGCGAGTACAGTGTTTTTGTCGACATCGTGATCTAAAAGATCGAAAAAAATGGAAGCGGCACATCAAGAACGCGTTCGACACGAAATACCGAAAGGTGCCATAATAATGTCAAAAATCGAGGCTTTAAACCATCAAGCACGACTTGTTACAAACTGGAAACCGCAAAGCGATGTGTACATAACCCCATTACTACTGTTTATCTTCTATCAGATTATCATACTTTTCGATAAAAAAAAAACAAAAAAAAAACGGATCAAGCACTTGCCTTGAATGATTATTTATTATTCATATTGCGTCGGAAGTTATAAATTTCCTTCACGATGTATACATATAAAACGGTACTTTATTTTAGATGGTCGTTAATATATGGACGCCCTATTCTGTCTGGAGCGGCGGCACTTGCCGGTCTTTATATTAATCAACGATTCAGAAGGAAATTAAAGCTGCGACAGTATGGTTTGGTTTCCACAATAGCTGGTCTTGTGGCAGGCCCAACTATAGCGACATCACTTCTTAACTCGGAGGTACAATCTGCGAATAAAAATTGAATAAGCAAAAATATTCAGTAACTTCATGCAATAACAGGAAGGTAATAATACAAAATATAATATATATTTTAGCTTATCCTGAATAGACTATTGTTATTAGAGGTTCCTTGCCCTCTATGCCTGGAATCCAAGTCTATTTTGTTGCAAACTTGTACTGGTTTACTCTTTCCACTGATATTAGCACCACTCGCAAATTTCTCTGTAAGTATAAACTTTGCTCTATTACTCTTATATGATGCTAATCTCTTCATATAAACATTTTTTTGTTTTATATTTATTATGCTATTATTATATACATTTGATTTTCATAGATTGCTGCTAACAGTGGATTATATAACATACCACACATAACTGATACGAAAGGAATGTATAGAATTATTTCATCAGCTTATCAGCCAATGATACCCATACTTGCAACAATTTTCACTCTTCATGTGCTCTTGGCTGGTTTTATAACACATTCACAAATTAAATCTTTTCTTCATATACTGGACGTGCAAAATTTAGAGAAAGAACAAAGAGATTACAAACATGCGTCAAATGATTTGTAAACTTTATATATAATATTTTATCGTAATTGTAGTAAAATATATATATATATATATATATACATATAAATTAAAGAAGCATTCTTTCTTTTTTGGTATGACTGATTTTATTGCATTCTAAAAATAAGTTTCATTAACCATTATCATGCTTTATTTAGATTAATTATTCTATTAGATTTATACATTAATGATACTATAAGGGCAAAAAGATCGCAATGATATGTAGAATATAAAAATGTGTTTTTATTTCATCACACTGACATAATGTTATAAGATATCTATTTATAATCATTCACACCAATGTGTGTGCTCTTGTTTTTATTACAAGAGAGTCCTCTATATAGTTATACATTACTGTATTTCCTTTTTTTTTTTAAATTAATCCAGTATCTAGGCACCATATGATTTATTACAATAATAAACACTTTTAAATTGTTTAAAATGTCGCTGCTTTAAATATTTATGATATATACAATTTTTCTGATTCAGAACAAATATTTTGAAAGTGTTGATTTTTTTATTTAATTGATATATAAGTTTACGACATCTCAAATCAGATATATATATATATATATATGTATAAACTCATATTATTAAATATAATACATTAATTTATTTATAAGCTCGAGATTGAAAAATCGATATTCTCATTTACTGATGTAGATTTTATCTTGAAAATCGTGAGATGTGTATTCCATAGATTTCCAAAATATATAATAAATGAAAATTCTGATTTAAGTCAAATTGTTTAATCTTTTATTATGTTAAACAAACTACTTTATGAACTTTATGTTACTAAATTTGCATACTTCTTGAATTCCTATCTCTCTCAGCTTGTATTCAAGAAAATAGCATAGTAGCACCCCCCATTTTATATATATGTCTATATTATGTCTTCTAAATGTTTTAATCAGGAAAGGATTTTTTATTTTTTATGTGATCAGGTTTCGGAAGTCAATATGGGCACAGATAAGAGCAATTTTGATTTTGCCAACTATTCTAGAATTAAGTATATTACTGGCAGTTTACTGGACGTTACACAGGGCCCAAGTAGTAAGGAGATCCCAGGAACTATATGTGTATGCAATAAGAATATATATAAAAGATAACACACCAGATGCTAATGCATCAATTCAACCAAAGTACAACAACCTGATTTGTTTATTCTTTTGAGAATAGGATTTGTATAATATCTACAACAATGATTATGTTGGCAGTGAATGAAACCAGCTATCGCATAGCCATGGAATCTACAAAGCATGATAGTTTAATATAAAATATTCCTAAACTCCTATTTATATGTGACAATGCTATTAAATGTACCATGCATTTATGGTACACTGATATCTGTATTCCAGTACACCTTTTTCCATGCTATTTTTCTTCAAATACACATTATCTATCTTTAAACCAATTATACATCTATAATATATATAATCGTGTTTTGTTAGTTTTAGTATCATTTTATTATCTTTAAGCGTTGGAAAAAGATTTTACCTGATGTCATCATAATGAACATGAATCGTCACCATGATTTATACAGCAATCAACATCACAATGAGATCGTCATTTTCGTTAATGTATGTCTTAAATCTATATTTTATATCTATACTTAATATTTTTTTGTTTATTAGTATAATGTAGTCCATTGTTTCTTTACATTAAAGGTTTAATGCTAGATCATCAAATATATTCATCTACTGATATAAAAGCAGTTAAACATAAATAATATATTAATATATAATAAATAATATATTAATAACGTTTTTTTTTTCAAATTAAATTTCATTAAAAATATGTATTAAAATATTAAAATCTAGTTAAAAGTTAATCATAATTTAATTAGCATTATTAATATAAAGAAACCTTTGTTGTAATGAAACTTTGGCCTACTCTAAACTAATGTACTAATTCAAACGCCTTTAAACTTCATTGTAGGAATGGTATAAATATGTAACATTAAAAGTTTATACAACATTTAATATTATTTAATGTCACTTTTATATTTCAAAAACAACACAATCCGAATATATTATTAAAAACAGAAAAAAATCAATGTCCACACAAAAATAAATTAGTAATAACTCAATAAAAAAATCTTTTAAAAGAAAAATCTTTATTTATACCATTGATGCAAAGAAATTATGTATAGACGTTAAGTGTTATTGTATCAAATGTTAAGTATAATTAAAGATTACATCTTGAAGAAAGAAAGTAAATAATTTCTTTTAAGCTTTAAATGACGTGAGCACATTTGTATTATTTTACAGAAATTAGAGAACTTTTATAGAAACTCTGATGAAATCACTATATATATATATATACTTGGCCATTTTTAAGAAAATCAGAATATTGTATTGACACTTTAAATCTGCTTTTAATGACACAGGCAATGTAAACAAATGACCAGATGATGAATTTATCAAATGGATGGACTAATATAGTCACTTTTAGTTACATAAACAATATTATGTATGTGTATTACGAAATTCTTTGCGCCATTCGTTTCCCATATGTTAATGAGTGTCAAATGTCCTAGCATGATGGCAAAGCTAATCTTACTATTTACATAGTATTATATTGATTGGTATTGTATTATCAAATGATAAGTATTGAACAGCAAACTAAACTTGCGTTGTTGCACACGCAAATAGATTACTTTTATTATTTCCAATTTAACAATCATAAAATTGTACAATACGAGAACAAGAATCTATCTTATACAAATATCTAGCCAATATTATTTATGCTTACAGCAAATACTATTTTGGAAGAACATTGCCACCATACTCAAAATTGTACATTTTCGTTATCTGAGGAATATTATTGTACAAGAAGGGCCAGAAAAATCGTGAAAGATAGACTAGAATAAACGCTATTGAACAATAAAAATAAAATAAGCACCAATTCGAGCAATAGAAAATTGTACATAATAGCCGCCTTCAGTGTTATTTTTTACGCCTTTCATTTGATTTATTTTTTTTTTGCTTTACAAAAGTTTATGAAAGAATAACAATATAGTGCACTGAAGGATGCAATACATAATTCCATTAAAATGGTGGATAATTCTGCATAGGTACCACAACTGAAGGAATCGGTGGCATTGGAAGTGTATGTATGAATGTGGGGTGATTCGGCTGAACCATAACGAATGTATGTTGTTGATTGGCCATGAAGGAGTTGTATTGAGTAGTACTGTATTGTGGATAAGATGCATTAACTGTGTCAACAGTATTTTTGTAACAAAATGTGCCAGCAGTTTGGCAAGGTAGGGGCCCTTGAATAGGACCCCAAGCCAGCTGCTAGCATCTTCGGTTATGCCAATGTGTCATGTAGTCTTGATAGCTTACAGTAATCTTCTCGCTCTGGTATCGAGTCAGTTTCACACTGCGTCTAATATCTGGTGTAACTAAGCCCTTGTAACCACCCTTATGTAATAGCGAATCTATTGTTTGAATCTGGTCCCAACCTACATAGAAAAAAAACATTAATTTGGTAGATTGTAAAGAATATAATGATCAATAAGACAATCCAGTAACAATTCATGATATAATGGACGCATATTTACAAACCTTGTTCAGTTGCAACATCAGGTAAGTAAGTAGCGGTTCTCTTATTGCCCTTTTCATTATGGAACTCTATGCGAATCCCATGGACTCCTATCTCCCAATCTAAGTAATCCACACCATCTTCAAAGTGCCGCAGGATAGAAACGCTTACATGTAAGCGTGGAAGTTCCTCTCGGGTTATAGGATTAAACCGCGAATCTTTAAAAGCACTATAAAATATAATTAATTATTTAAAAATGCATTTCAGAATTATAATCTAATCAAATTAAAAAATAAAAATATTATATATTACCTAGTAGTAGCATATTCCCTAAGTCCTGCATGTAAGTGCATGGCATTGAATGTACCAATACAGCCACGTAGTCGCATATCTTTGCCAATAGTCCATGTTACAAACAGAGGACTGAAAAGATATAGAAAAGAATGTATTAATAGAATAATTACAAACCACAAAATACATTGACAGATTTGTTTTATAAAAGAGCTTGTGCTACTACTGAATCTTTGATATAATTTTAGGTATGAGCTGTATAAAACGTTAATAATCAGACTTTTTTTTTTTAGTCAACAATGCTTATTATTATCTTCACATGTAAATAATTATATAATACAAATATGTATAGGTATACATAAAATATATTACACTAATAATCAATAATTATATTTCTTAAATACAACAGGAGCAAAATAGAATTAAAAAAGAACAAAAAAGCATGATATGGGAATCGATTTTTTTTATTTATTATAAATCGAAGAGAGAACTAGCGCATGTAACAACAAAGGCAGAAAGCTCCAACGTTTACATATAGATAAATTTAGCTGAACAATGCATTCTGCATAACCTCGGCACGAGGTTGACAGTTCAGAAGAGAAGATATCGAAAATACAAGACGCGCATCTTATAAAAAACGAAGAGGAGCCTGCAAACGTCCTCGTAGCCTGCCTTCCTCCTCCTCTTCACCCAACGCAACGACAGTGGTTGAAAACATAAAAGCGAGAGCGGTTTCAACAAAGAAGCGCGCTGGCGTGGGTGGCGGGAGAAAAAGGACAGCGACGAAAGAAAAAAGGCGCCTTGGCAGAGGAGAGAATGAAACGGTGGGGCGGGGAAGACGCGCACGGGGAAGCCACGAGCGCGAGAGAGAGATACAATTGGGGCAACGCATAGTCAAGACAGGGAAAGAAACAGTATCCCTATTTTGTAACTTAAACTTTTAACGATAAATTCGCTATCATTAGGCGTCGTTATGTAGCTATTTTCCGATACATTTTAGCTGCGTAACGGTATGTAAGGATAACGACACCGTCGTTAAGAAGTTAGAGAATAGCCCTATAGGGAGATGCTAGGTGAGACTAGCTCAACGTGATTTTTTCACTCACAATGCTTCGTTGCTGAAGTTGGGCGGTTTTGGTGGGTCAAGTTGGTGCAGTTGGCAGTAGAGGACATCGAAGCAGTAGAAACCCATCTCGGGTTGCACGATCGGTGTATTACGTATACGCGTACCGTTCGACAATACCGTTGTGCCGTTGCACGGTGCACCCGCGGAGTTGTTGTTCAGCTTTTGCTTTTTCGTACCGCAACAGCCGGCAGCCATATTTCTCTCTTACAATTAGCCGTCGTTGTTGTCGATTACTACACGACTCGAATTGCGGACGCGAACTGCGGACCCGAACGGTCTACGACCCGCGTACGCGTCTCACTCTCGTCTCGTCCTCGTCTCGTCCTCGTCTCGTCTCGCCGCCCGTCGCCCGTCGCGGCCACCGTCACCGCCGTCATCTAGCGTGCTCTGCCGCGCGCGCGCCCCGCCAGATGACGCGCGCGCGCGCCGAAACAGCTGTTTCATCGCCCGCCATTTCGTCTCGCCGTCCTTTCCGCCCGTCCCTCTGTCAATACAAACGACGACATCAAAACAACGTTTATTCATTCGCTTACGAATTGCGTCTTCGCTTGTATTTCTCGATGTATTTCTTATGATTGCGGCACATAGCATGCGACAACGCGTTTTACGCGGTAAAAAAATGATATAGTATAACGAATTATTTCTATTTCTGAAAAAGCGGAAGATTGAACGATGATGCATCGTTTTTTTATTACGCGAAATGTATCTTGGATGCAAATTTCACTAATCATTAGTAAATTGGCTTCACATTTAATCGAGCTAGAGAAGCACTTTCAAATTAGAATTGTTGATAAAGAATGTGTACGAATATCATAATGCGTTAATTACGTGATACGCGCGTAATGTAAAAGTACTTAATCTCATACGCGAAAACATACATGACATCGAGTGTATGTAAATTTCTCAATCTATCTATTGAATAATAAGTATAACAGAGGCAATTATTAAAATTCTGAATGTGCAATACAATGCGTGTTGTTCTTTTTTGTTTCCTTTTAAGAAAATATGATTCAGTGATTACATTTTTAATCTCTACTGCCTCAAATCAAATTAATTTTAAAACAACGATGTCACTTATCGTAGGTCTTACAAATTGTTACGTAAGTTTGATATTTTTTAAACGTTAAATAACATTTATTTGGCCGAATTCAAAAAAGATGAAATCTTTAACTTTTTATATTACATGATTCATATATTTCTTTTTCTCCCTTTCCAAGTTTATCATTCGTAAATTATACAATATAGAGAAGATCAAATTTTAAAGTTATTTTTTACTGGTGAAAGATGTGCATGAATTGATTGTATGTTTTGTTCGCAGTTTAATTTAGCGAGTCTTTACGAGACGAAAATCAGCGTAGCGAGTAAAAGCAACGGATGTCAGTGAGCGTCCTTTTATAATTCTCCATTTCCGCACGATTTACTTACCGCGGCAACTACGAAAAATCGTGTCTTTCGGCGAGTATCCGATTTCGTCACGCACCCTCGGCCGTTTTTACGAGGGTGGAAGAACGGCACCCAACTACGTCGTAGACGGCAGCATAACGTAAGTCGGCGTAAACGAACAAAGATCGCATAAATATCGCGTCGTTAACGACGAGCGACGAGACGTGCAATTTCTTTGGATTCACAACTTCTCGGGCGATGAGAAACGGATGCACGGACACGATATACGACTCGAGGACTCGGCCGGAACACGGCAACATGTCGACGCCCGTACGCCAACCGGATGGCCCCGCTGGGGAAAAGATCACCGTCGAACGCGCACAATGGGAAATTGTCACCGGGCGTATAACCCCGACGGTAATGCGTCTGCCGCGTACGCGCTCTTACGCTCGTGTACGAAACACGCGTGCGATCTAACACCGCGATTGCCGCCGATATACACATCTACGACGCGACGCGATCAGGCCGGCTGTGCGTCGCGACGCCGGTTGCGTGTTGCATCTACTCGCGCGCGTGACACCGCGGCGCCATCTCGTAGCTGTTCCTTTGCATGATTAGGAAATATATATAGATAAATATATATACATTATGTATTTATGCATGATTTATATGCTTTTAGCTACGCTTTTTTTCATACTCTTTCTGTGTTTGAATGAGATAAGAGTGCGTTTTCCACGCATAGCATAAAACAGAGATGTATATTGAAACTTTTAAAAAAAGAAAAAGAGAAAAAACAATGCAGGAAAAATTAATTTTACAATAATTTTTATGACAATATAAAATTTTATTTTATTCTTTTTATTACAGTAAAAAGTTGTCTGCAATATCCTAACATAAAATCTCACCGAGTTTTATATATTTGTGGCTTTTTAATTTAAGTTGCTATATTTAACTTATGAATGAATAAAGAACGATTTATGGCTTTTTCGCCACATTATTAATATGCAATCAAAACAGGCATATGTTCGCCTTGTGTGATATAATTAATGTTATACTAATATCAGAGAAAGAAGATATCAAATATAACAATAATATTAATTTGTAAAAGTATAGGCTATGCTTCAAAAATTATTAATATTTTTCTTCATGTAACTTTATATTAAATTTGATTGATTATTAAGAAAAAGATTAAGGTAAATTGTATGCGCACACGTATGTTTACTCTATGCAATTATAAAATATGTACGTACATGTACCTATACAGATTTCTATGAGTTTTACAAAATACTAAATAATTCATTCAATAAATTTATATATAATACAATAATTACCGAATTCAGTTAATACTTAATCTATTAGCTCTATTTAATTGTATTAATAACATCAGTAATTTGCTTGTAAGTGCATTTTTATTGTATTTTACAGATCAAATTCTAGAAACACGAATATAATTTACTAGTATATATCGCAAAATATAATTACAATACTAGTTAGAATTATTTTCGTTTTTAATTATAAAAATGCATCATTCACATATGCATAAATCGTAACATCCATTACACATATAGAGTCCCATAGGCCAAATGAGCGCATACATGAATGAAGTATGCATGGCAGTTAATTGGACGTTTATGCCGAGACTCAGAAGGCAAGATCTTTTTCAGGAACTCGCTAATTATTATCGATGCAAAGACTATATAAATAATAACGTGAACTCTAATATGAATAGCGTAGACATAAGTAACAAAGATACAATAACAATTTTCATTTATTTTTAACAAAGTTCATTATAATATAAAAGATATAATAAAGCGCGAATAAAAATTGGCAGTGTTTAAAGCCTGCTATTGAAAAAATAGCTGGCAGTTCAAAAGAAAAGTAAAATTTTAACGCCGAAAAATATATTATTAATTTATATAGACAAATATTTAATTTAAACCATATAATATTATGATCCGATTCATTTACGAAATATATATACATTAATAGACGCACAGCGTAAGATATTGTAATTAGTGTAATTATTACGAAATTATGATGTGTATCAATCGAAAAAACATTTAATCTTAAACTCACAATGAGATCTTTATATTTTTTCACTTATATCTAACTTATATTTAATATATTTAATATTTATTTATACATATTTTCTACTGTGTTATACATATTTGCTTCTTTTAAAATTTGACTAACTAAATCATCAATTATAGACGATTTATGTCACTTTTTTATCAAGTTTATTGTTTTATATAATTAAATATATAGTTGATATATTTCAATAAGGCGAAAATCTTTCTATCGCGCGATGTAAAAAGGTTCACACTCTGTAATACGAATAAAATATATATTTTAGCGAGAAATATATTAAAACAGAGAGAAACTACGTTTTTATCAAAAACTTTAAATTTTTCTTCAATTTTCACTTGATATATGTCTAAGAATAGTTTATGCCATACATATTATACAAAAATGGAATAATTTCGATATCTCAGTTTGTACATTAAATCTTGTGAAGCAGGCAGTGAATTTTAAGCATACTCACTGTCTTATACGTAGTGTTCATTATCATTTTTATATTCGTAAAATATTATATCGAAACAAATACAAATATACACACACAGATTCTTTATAATATGCTAACAGCGCGAATTGCTATTATGAAAAGGAAATTGAAAAAAAATATATTTATGAAAAAGTAAAATTAATCGATAGATATAATTAAGCATTTTTGTTGTTTATATATCAATAAATTTCCAAAATCGACAAATTTTAGGCATTTTAAGAATTATTTTAATATAACATTTAAAAATATTTAAAACATACCAATGCGTGTGTGTATAAATTCAATTTCGAATCAAATTGTAAATATCAAATGCTATATATATGTGATAAATATTAATATCGCGATTAATCGATTACTTATAATTCCAACATCAGCACAACAATCAATAATTAGGCGGTGCCATCATATATGAAGTTATTATCCTCGAGACGGAGCATGCGGTATCATAAACGGGAGGCTATGTATACTGAGACACAAAAATACGCACCACTTTAAACAGTGGAAAATCGCGAGGAACAACCGCTTCCAGTGTCATTTTCGTTTACGTACCCCACGTTCCGTGTTTTCCTGCGTCGAAAAGCGATATGCTGGTCGAGGGTAAAGTGGCGCAGGCGGATAGGACGGACCTGCGTTATCCCACCAGAAGGGTGGACTATTGCGTATCGGTACTATAACTGGGGAAATTGGGGGCAGGGGTAACGGATGTATAAACGTCGAACGATTAGGCTGTGTCACGATCTGCGAGTGTTGTCGACCGGATGCGAAGGAATTATACCGTGTGTTATCATTTTGCGAATGAGACGAATTGACTGTATGGGCGTTGTTATAGCGAGCTTCAGCGGATCGTTGAAGCGGGGGTCCTTGGCTAGGACCCCAGGCGATCTGCTAGCATCTTCGATTGTGACAATGCGTCATGTAATCTTGATAGCTCACGGTGACTTCCTCGCTCTGATAACGAGTCAGTTTCAGGCTACGACGGATATCGGGTGTGACTAGACCTTTGAAGCCACCCTTGTGGAGTAGAGAATCTATTGTTTGTATCTGGTCCCATCCTGAATATCGGATTGAACGTAATTTTTTTAAAGATGAAATAAAGATAGAGTCTCGGTAATTTCTAAGACTTGTCCTATTTTACACTATCGGATCGGATACGCACCTTGCTCCATAGCTACGCTGGGCAAGTAAGTAGCCGTTCGCTTATTACCCTTTTCATTGTGAAACTCTATGCGAATTCCATGCACGCCCACTTCCCAATCTAAATAATCAATTCCGTCCTCAAAATGTCGCAAAATCGACACGCTTACGTGCAAACGTGGCAGCTCGTCTTGAGTTATGGGATTAAATCGAGAGTCTTTGAATGCGCTTTAAAACACAGATAAAACATATATAAAGATAAGAAGAGTTGCTATTATCTCACTATGTTAAATATTACAGTTATTCGCATAAAAAATATGCTAAATTCTGATATATATTCTAAGTCTTTTATATATATTTCAATATACCTTATATCTCTCTCATATGTATTTTTATTAATTATGTTATATATCTTAATGTGAGAAGCATTGTCTCACCTAGTTGTAGCATATTCGCGTAGACCAGCATGTAAATGCATCGCATTAAAAGTACCGATACAACCCCGTAATCTCATATCTTTTCCTATTGTCCACGTCACAAATAATGGGCTGAAAAGACGCACCCATATTAAAATTTTTATATTTAGACACATTATTTTTTAGACAACAAATGGATAAAAAGGAGAAAGCAAAATACAATCAGATTATATCGATTCCATTGTATTTAATAAAAATTCAGATTTTATCATATGATTAATATACAAAAGAAACAATTCTTTTTGTGTGTTCGTAAAAATAAATATAACAAGAACACTAGCAGTTTCTGAATTTATCTTTCGCCGTAAATTTTTTCGAGGTAGTGAAATTAATACATAATAAAGGAGTGTGTATGATAAAGCATAGCAATTCTTATTAACGTTTCTGTGGACATAGTAACAACAATGCGTCCTCGTTGGCCTACATAATTAGCATGACGCTATAGAAGAATACGAGAAATCGAAATGCGCCACGATAATACACCGTGCATCGACAGATAATCTACATGCAAGAATCAAATTAAATTTGACGAGTAGATTTCTCGATAGATGTCAAATATCGAAAATGAAAAAAAAAAACTGACGAGTTCAAAATATAATAACAAATACATATAAAAATCTGATTATTATATAATTAACATAAAGAGATGCCCTTTTTTCTATAACTGTAAACATCGAAATTTAATCTTAAAAATCACAAGAACCTTCGTGACGCGGATAAAGCGCGTCATCGAAGATAAACGGAGACAACAGCTGATGCGACGCGTGAGACAAGACGGACAGAGAGGGAGACAGAGAGATAGAGAGAGATACATCGCGCGAGAGCTACTCACAACGCCTCGTTGCTGAAGTTGGGCGCTTTCGGCGGATCCAATTGATGCAGTTGGCAATAGAGCACGTCGAAGCAGAAGAAACCCATTTCCGGTTGGGCGATCGTCGTCGGCTTCCTCGGATGAGGGGCGCCGTGTCGTATGACGGTGCCGTCGCACGATGACAGGCTCGGCGCCACGCCGCCGCCCAGCCTCTGTTTCTTCGCGCCGCAGCAACCGGCGGCCATGTTCCCCCTGGACGATTCACCAGCGAGCACTGCCGTCTCGGTTCTTCTCCTTATTCCTCGTCTACGCGTCTCCTCCCCACGACGTACTCTACGTCGACATCGTCGCCGACGCGTGCCCGATCGCGCCCGCGCTCCGCTAGATGTCGAGCCAGCGGTGACATAAACAGCTGTTTCTTTGCCCGCCATTTGTAGTACGGCGTCGCGTCATCGCGCCATTGATAATTAGCGGTGATCAGACGCCACTCACACTGGCGTGTCGCCGCCGCCGCTGTCGCTCGAAGTTGGCTGTGGTCATGCGCGAGCGAAAGGCAGGCGGACGGTGGCGCCCTCTTCGCGTCCTTTCAAATTTCCCATCGAATATGTTAATCTTTATAATGTTCAGTTTAATGGAAATAGCGTATTGTACTGTAGTGTTGCGTTTCGTTCGGCTATATCGTTATACGTCTATGGCTTGACATCGATGCGCGAGGAACGACGGACGCCGGAATCCACCGACAAATATCCGTCTCAAAATTCCAAGATGATGAAAAGGAAATCAAAGATAAAAGAATTCAAGGTATGAATGATGTAAACAGTATTTACCTAAAAGAAAATACAGAAATGCCTTAAATAATACTCGACGATAAACAAAATATTGTACTACATTGTAACGCTTAAAGTGGTTTACTCGAACATTCGTTTTCAATTTCTTTGTGAAATATTTTTAATAAAATATCTTGGATAAAAGATCTTATTGTTATAGGGCATGCATGCATAGAAAACAAAATAATACTATAAAGTAAATTTGTGCTTGAAACTTGCTTAAAGCACAAATTTCTGTTATCTAAACATGAAATGTGTCTTATCGTTAGCTACAACGGAGTCGGCTTGCGCGAGTACAACACAATTCAAATTCCTTTCATATTTCTCTGTTTTTTTTTTTTTTTATTGTAATTCGAACTCTATCGAGTTGCATCTTTGATATTATGAGATTTAACCGTTTTCTTTCTCTTTTTTGCTAGGTATACGCAGTGTTAAATCTCCGGTCCGTTCTTTACTTGACCTGTAGAGTGGCGCGCGCCTGCGCACATCTCTGAAGCGCGCCGCGCAAATTGCGAAAGCGAGTCGCGGCCGCGTAATGACGTTGCCGGCAGCAAGGGCACCTGGATTCCTAGTTCCTTACCTGGCACCTGCTGCCTACGATGTTGCACCGCCGTGAAGGCCCGAGGCGTGACAGCGTACTCAACCTGGCAACGTGCGTCACTCGCTATCTGTCATACAATTCGCCAAGTGCATTTCGCGACACTTTATCATCTTTACGAGCACACCGCCGAGCGAACGGAACGAAGTTCGCGCTTCAAATTCGCAAGTGCATTAGTAGTGAAAACGATTTACACCTATCCGTGTGCAACGAATCCAAATGCGTGCCGATGCAGCGGCTCGAGTATTACCAGCATAGGATTGGATTTTCAAAGTGCAATGCACCTCAAGGATAACTTCGAATCGCAACCGATGCACGCAACTTCGCTCGCAACATCAACCTTTGGACTCGTCGCCGGTAAGTCCTTGCTATTTTATTGAATCATTATCTGTGCCGCATCGGCCGAGAGTTCTCGAATTATTGCAATCTTCTCTGATGTTTATTTATAACGCCTTCCAAGTTGACACGTCCATGTGCATTTCGGCGCGCGTTACATAAAACGACAGGCGCGTGTGCGATTAAATGCTAGTCACGTTTGCGCAACCTGACGCACGTCGCCGGCGTAAAGTCACGTCTCGCGATTTTCCAATTTGATCAAAACATCGACGAATGGACGTCAGCAATTTAGTAAACAGAATGCATATGTCACAATTTTTAATATCGAACAATATGAGGAAATCAGTTAAACTATTTTTTTCCTTTTTCTTTTTTACAATATATAATATTCCCAGAAGAAATAATAATATCAATAATTCATTAATATTGTAATTTTTTTTATAATTAAAGTCGTAAAGTCATAAGAAGGTAACTTATATTTGTATATTTATGTTTCCACATTATTATAAGCTCCTTTCTCTTAGCGATAATCAGTGATTAACAAGTTGCGCGCACAGCGTACATGGATGAATACTCGTGTTATCTGTTTTATCATTCGATCTCGTCTTAGGTAAAAGTAATTAGTCTCGTAACTCCGAAAACTATTCGGCCGCTACGCGGTTCTCATCAGTACTCTCGGAAATTGATTACATTACGTCAGGTATTTATCTCGATAATGAGCGTCACTGGCTATGTCGTCACACGTTCCAATTCATGTGCAATTATCGCTAGTATCACATCGTATAATTTACGAGATACAATCAAACGCTTTACAAAAGTTATAAAGTGGTTTATAATAATAATAATTTGCATATATGCATTCGCGTAGAAACAGATTTGTAATATCTAATAGTTTATACCAAGATTATGATTCATCAAAACGTTGTTGATTCATGGATTAATGAATTTCGTCTCCCTCTCTCTCTCTCTCTCTCTCTCTCTCTCTCCTTCAATTTGTAAAGCCTTTCCAATATTTTTTGGAATTTATCGCGGAGAATATCGCAGCGATTCGACGACGCGACATAGGGTACAATCCTGCCGAAACATACAAAATGCATTTGCCGGTTTAACGCAGTCGCTGTTGATAGTGCACTTGCTCACATACCGCAGACTCGATTCCGCCATTAGTATTTCGCGAGATAAAAGACATTTCGCCGGAATTTCGATATATTATTGCACGAGATGATAAAAATATATGCACAGAATGGAAAAATCATTAATTAAGAAAAATTTCAGAACGTCAAATAAAAATTCGACCAAAGTGATAGTCCGTTTTCCCTGTTGAATAATTCAATCTCGCTTACTCGTCGTGCGAAGAATATTTTATTGGTCGGAAAAACGCGGCGTTTCTCAAGACTCAAATGATGTAATCGTCACGCAGGTGAGTTACGCACGTAAGAAAATACGCATACGCATACATGTAACTTGAAGTACATGACCAGAGAAGCTGCAATGGTTTAATGTTCGGGATCGTGCGCGCGTCTTGCTGTAAAATATGCATACAATGCTCATTCTTCGTAATTTTTCGTAACAATCGTGATTATTACCGCCTTTCTACTCCCACTTTGTCGGATTTTTCCAATCTGATCTTATTCGGCTCCGAAGTTTATGTTTTTTCCCTTAGAACGCACACGTTACTTTCTATTTCATTTATCGTCTTGCTGTATATATCGAACGTTAAAGATGAAGATAGACCGAAATGTTAAAGCAGGATTTCTGTACAATCCGATATTGCATTTCATGAGCACGCGCGCGAATCTCAAGCTTTGTCCTCGACCTTCGGCAATGACAAGAAAGGATATATTACAGTAGCTACATGAATGCTTGCAGCATACACACACACACACACACACACACACAGAGGAATGCATTACATCTTTTATTTGTGATATACTGCACAGCCGAGGAAAGCGCCTATAAGAAATACGTGACGGACTCATAGCAAGCTCTTTCTTGATGCATTTTGCATAAGAGTATTCTGAATAAAATATTTTTAAACAAGAAAAATAAAGAGAAAGCGAAAAGGTAATTCGTATAAAAAAAAATGAGAAATTATTCCATTCAAGAAAACATATTAATATTGAAAAATTTATATTCTGTTGTAACAATTTCTAATATTTATAATCAGCTATATATTATTATGAATATATATGTATGGGTGTATGTGAATAGCAATAATGATTAAATTAGAATATTAAATTAGAATATTAATTATATGTTTACACTTTCTTATTACTTTCTAATAATTATTGTTGTCATGTAACAAATAACAAAATTAATTTCTCTATTAATTTTATTCATACTCTTTATATAATTTATATAATTATATTTATATTCGATCTTGCTTTTATTTGTGTGGCAAAATCTCGCGACATACTTGCTGGCAATCGACGAAATATCGAAAATATTTAAAGAACGGTTAACATATGCGATGATGGAATTTGCATAATGCAAACTAGAAATTCCTCACGATGCTCCTTCGCCGGTGCCGTATCTGCGTCTGCCACTTAAACAATCGTATGTCTATTGAGAAACCCTTGCCTTGAGAGGACATTAGCTACCACTCATCGGTGGTATGCATTCCCACACCTTCACCTTTATACGCTTGTAATTTGCCATCTTTTATGATAAGATACACATGTTCTCAAACGTACGATCATTATTCATAAATAACGCACATTACAAAATTTTTGCTTCTTGTTAACATGCAATTGATTTTTTTAATATCATGCAAAAATTTCTAGTGTTTTTGCATATTATGTATTTTTATAAAGAACTATCGTAACAAGATTATAAATATATCGTTTCTAACGAGAAGAAATCTCTCGCTTATATTAGACGTCTAAAGTACATGTACTTTAACAAACAAATATGAGTTATCGATCGCGTTAACGACCCGTTCAGATTTCGGAGTTTTGATTCAACACTGTTAATTATTTAAATTGAGCGGCGCGTACTTGCACACTGTGTATACGTACAATTTCGTGTAAATTAGCATAGCAGTTACTTATATAGCGCGTATCGAATAGTTCAAAGCACATTGGACTATATCGGAGTTGGCAAATTATGGATATCGTACCGAAAACGTTTCTCTTACAATTAATTTTAAAATACTCCGCCGGTTAGTTCTTTATTAGAAACGAATCAATATATCGCTTGAAATTAAAATTGATATTTAATAAAAAAATACGTGACGTATCACAGAAATAACTATACTCTCATAGTGGTGGAAAGAAAAACAGGTTAACCAAATACGAGCTTTTATTGAGCATAATTTATAGAGTTTGCATTTATACCGATGCCATTATTCATGCTAATTCGAATAATAACTCGCTATTTCAAATCGGGTCGAATAGAAGAGAGAGGGAACAGAGGAATCGTCGCGCTATTAATTTTTTATACCGTTTTAATTCTTGACCGCATCGGATGTACTAATCTCATTGATAATAGAAGAGTATAAAATAAGCGTATTTATGGTATCATTCTCTCATTTGTGGTATCATGATACCTCATTGTGACAGTATGCCATCAAGAACCGTCGTTATGTAAATAACGCGCTTCATACGAAACGCACTTACTCCTTAACGGATGCATCTTAGATGCACACGCATTCGTACGTAGTTTCGCCACGCAAGGTGAATCACCGTAACGAAAGTGCAGGGACCCCTCTTGGTTGCGCGTATCTACGTCGAGATGCTTGATTCCATGCAGAACGGAAAACGACGACCAAGGATCGCGCAGGAGCAGTGTTTCTCAAATATTTTAGCGAATTGTAAATATTGTATCGCGCATTATACGCAAATGGAAATATTATAGATCGCCATTTTTCTCTTTTATAATTTTAACGATTTTCCAAATTAAAGCGACGAATGTGTCGATCGTAATCGTGATATCCATTTCTATCTCGTGTAAACTGCTATTCGATCGCGTTCAGGTTCTTGAACTCTTCATCTCGACGAGAATAGAAAAGTCAGTCTGTTCGTTGGAATCAAATTTGCTCCAATTTTGCATTCGCCGAACGGAGAACTTAATCCGATTACGATATCTGTGACATTAAAACGACTGTCAAACTGACGTTTATTTTTTACATCTTCAGGTTACTATATTATTTTCTATTATCAGCTTCATATAAAAAATTTATCTATATATTTAATATATAAGAAAATAATTTTTATTCCTTAATACTGTCAAATGTATCTATATGTACGTGTAAAAATAGTATGTAATGGCAAAAAACACATATCATAATTTTTCATCAATTTTTCGGTTTATTAATATTTGATTTTCATTGTGCTTTACACATAAGGTCATAAAGATACAATATTATTCAATATATTAATATTAACGAATAATAATAAGGCGATTTCTAAATGTTTATATGGCAGTGGATAATGTCACAGGATATCGTAGGTAACTTTTACCGACAACATTTATTTACGAACATGAATGATTGATTAAATCCGACGTAGGCTTTGAAAATCCCACGTTCTAGATAATACGTGTTTATGAATGAGATGTTTGTTTTGAAATGATTACGATATCGACTACAATAAAATCAATATACCGTCAGCTATTTACATATATACACAGTAGTTCGCGTGTATAACGTGACAGTGTAACAACACTTGCGGTAAAATACATCAACGCGCTAACCGCACATACGCAGCAAAATGTATAACCGCAACATCGTTGGGCCTTCCGAGTACTCTCATAGTTCGATGAAGTATTTCCGATACAAGTATCGGTCAGAATGCGAGCCGGGTCGATTATTTTCACAACTATTTTCCTGGTTAAGGTCACGTTCCTCGCGAAAAAAAAAAGAAAAATAAATATCTAGACTATATCCGCATTGAATCACTTTTGTACGAATTTCGACGCAAACGCGAGTAGACCGACGAAGAAGATGTATCGCCAAAATCTGTCGTCGGCTATACGTGTCGCCGATGATTGATAATGCGGTACAAGATCCTCCGTCGTTTTATCATTCCGTCGACAATAGTAATCGTCGTCATTCGGTAAAACATCCTTTACAATATCGAGAAATTTCACGAAGGGACACAATTCCGTGCAACCTGGGATCGTCTGTATAATCAGTTGTTCCGTAACGCCAGTCCACAGTAAGACCTGTGAAAACGCTATCTAAAATATCTTACAAATATCTTATAAATATCTTATAAATATCTTATAACAGGAGTGTAATATATTATATATTATATGATAAAGATAGAATAATCGATTTTCTTTTTATTATATTTTGAAGGATAGATTTGTTATCGATTGTTCTGTATGGAAAATCTAGCATGTCTATAGATTAATTTAATTCCTGGATTTATTTCATTGATAAGGAAAGTATCATGTAACATACCCGGACGTAGTAAATTCCCTTTTTATCCTGGAGAGTCTCTAGAATAATTGTAGAACCATAAGCAGGAACTGTTGGTTCGTTTGTTCCCAAAGCATAGGCAACGGCAGCTATATTGACTTCGTGACTGCCAAATAGAAAAGCTTTTCTGTCATGTGACAATTTTCCTGCTCTTCGTTCTCGAATATCATCCACCATTTTGCGAAGCAATATGCCTATGTATAATATACTATATATACGTAATAGTACATACAGAATTATAATAAAAATCTTAATAGAGTTTTGTTTTAAATAATGAAAGAAAAAGTGTGTCAATTATATATGAGAAATATTCTCAGAGTGAATTATCATACTAGCAACGTATTTTATTCATTTTAAACATGAGAGAAGGCATGATTATAAGTCAAGGAACGCATTCTTTTCGAGTTATAAATGCTTTCTGCCTGCGGTAAAGTTTTGCCAGAATACTTAAGAAATTCATAGAGCTTTGATCTTAAAGGATGAATATCATGTTTCCTTTAGTTTTAAAGGAATTGTTGGAAATTACTCCCTCTCGTAACGATACACATTTTACACTGTCGTTTCATAAGTTTAAATGTAGACTGGATTTAGATAATGCAGGATAAAATATGGATAATGATATGTCTGATATTCTCGTCTATTTAACTATTAATTTTTAAAATTAGCAGAAGAAAATATACATTTTTTTTTGTATATACCTCATGTATTGTACACTGTTTTGAGAGTATATCGAAATGTAATATTCGTAATATAGTATTCGTAAATACATTCAATTGGTTAAGAGAATGTAAAATATATAATGTATATTTACTTTCGCTAATTTTAAAGAACAGATGAGAATATCAAGTATGCTATAATTTTGTCTTGGACATTCACTTTTATAGTTTACTATATGTATAATATATACGTATGTTATATTAAACTGACTAGAGATTACATGACAAGTACTATTAGTATTTATTATTAATACAAAAAATAATTGTATCTGTAATCTAATCTTGCTAAATAGAATTCTGATGCAGAATTTTTGGAAAAACACATTATTTTCACTGCATTATATATTATATAGTTGATCTTTTTTCTCCGGGTAAACAAAATATGTTGTCAAAATTTGCTAGTATATTTTAGAGACATTTTTTTTTGATAATCGTACCAACCTCCATTTAATTTCTTCAAAGTCTTTGTATACGATCGAAGTTTGAAGTCCAATTCTATCATCTCTTCCATCGGATTAGGATAAACATTCTGGGTCCACTTTGGTAGCGTTAAATTTTGTGCAGCCTGAAAATGATCGTATGATAAAAATTTAGATGAATATATTTTTTAAACGATTTATTATACTATCGAGAAATAATTGCTCACCTCTTCTTTGAGTAAATTATACATATGGGTAACTGCTTCTGTACTGTTAATCAATTTACCAGAATGATCGGTCAAATAATTCATTACGTTCTTGTATTTATTAATTATCTCTTTTGTACTGTCCAATTGAAGGAACCGTTGATATTCTTCCCTGTATCTAAAAATCAATAAAAGGGAAAATAACTATGTTTTTTAATTGAAATATTACTGGAGAGAGTTACATACGAAGCATATAAAAATGATAAAATAATTGAATATTTTTCTTTTTATTCCTTTTTATTCTTTCTCATCTTGCATTGTAGATAAAAAATGAATAAATATATAAAATAAAAAGAACAATAAAATAAAAAGATATTCGTTCGTAGACGTACAAAAAAGTACAAAGAAGATCGGCAAAATGAAATTAAAAAGCAAGATTTAAGGATCGCCATTTCTTTATAATGTCCCTGTGATTAAATTTCCGTAAAGTCACTCACCGATGGCAGTAATGCGGAAACAAGAGATTGTCAGTCTTGTACGGCACGAAGAACGTCCACGTTGGAATCCAGGGCAAGTGTGGATTCCAGGTTTGTCTCTCGGAGGGCGGGAATAATCCTGCCAGGACCAACTGGAGAGACAGTTGGGTTCGCGGGACATCCGTAGATCGGGCATAGATCTTGGCCGGCCAATAATCCGGACCGAAATATTGATCGTATCTTCCGCGCAGCATCGTCCCGATTTTGTATTCCCGCATCTTGCCTTGCTAATTGTACGAGAGAAGACATTAGTTAGACAAGTCTTCAAGAGATGGATATTGGAAGATTATACGAGTTTCTTTTAGAGATCAAAATATTTATCTCTCCTTCAGTTCAAAATAACAATTATTTATCGAAATCAGATAATTAATTTTTTCTTTTTTATGAGAAATATCGTAACGTGTGAGACTTCGGATGATGACGGTAAATGTCAAATGCTTATGTTCGCGTTATATAAGACGAAGACCATAAAATAGATAACTGCTTTGTTATAAGCGCTTTACGACAGCGTGTGATTTAATCTACTTTTAAAATACGTGAGCAATTCGAAAATATGGCACAAAACAAGAATATATTATAATACACGGTTTCTGAATGATCAAATCATGCAATTGCTGATATAGTTAAATTGATATTGCTTAATTACACAAGACAATATTTCATTTTAATTGCTATAATTTTTACTTACATTGGTTAAATCACCGTTTCCTATCGGGTAGTAAGAGTGTTCTCGATGCGGATCATTGGGATAATTTTGATACTCTCGATGGGGCACTTTGTCACCATGGCGAAATACCTTCGAAACAAAATGTACTTGTGTAAGTTATGTCATCATCATGTATTATCATCACTGTCACCTCACAAAACTGTCACGATAATGCAAATGTTTTGTTACTTGTCTTTCGTACGAGGGATCGTTTCTCGTAACTTCTTAATTTATCTCAAAAACTTTTCTCGACATCAAACTTACATCTGCATGACTCGCGCGTCGAAAGTATATATCTGTTTTTATTGACTTCAAACAATTTAGAAATAATATTATTTCATATTTTCGAAAGAAAAATAATATCAAACGTCTATTTTTTATTGTAAAAAATCAAAGAAAAATAAAGTTCCCGAAGATAATAAAATTCATTCACTTTGTTGTTCACACACATTTTTCAAAAAAGCGATTTTTATTGATTTTACGATTTCACGCGTATCTACGAAAAATTAAATAATCCTTTACCACGTGAAGTAATTGCAGTTCCACATCAAGATCGGCCGATGAGGCGAAGTTAATCAAAAAGAAGGCGAAAATCGTTGAATGCATCAAAAACATATTCACAATGTTTTCCCGAATATACTTTCGCACGAACACAATTAATGCGGCCTGAACGACGGTCGCGTTCGGAATCAACGATTTCACGGCACAATCTGCGGATTGTTTATATTTCTACTCTCGCCTCTCTCAGCTGGCATCTGCGAGTAGGGGTGGGATAAGGAACAATCAAACAGGCTCACAGTTCCGATTATTTTATTAGCAATCAATTAATAGGAAGGCCAATTGGAGCCCAGACGTGGTATTTAAAGCGTAAACAAATTATTATATTTTGTTAAATATATATTTAAGATATATTATACATTAATTCAAACGTCTCGACCCATTTCGGATCTTTTTCAATGAAATCGAGGTGGACAATCAAAAATTAAGTAAAAAAATAAATACAGTATATGGCAAAACTTTATGAGGCAGAGCAATACGGTGAACGATAACGAATAAAACGCAGACAAACTAAAATATATATCTTAGTGCGCAGTTACAATATAACTTAGTTACAATATAAATATATATAGAGCCTGATAATACAAAGAAGATGCTATATTTTTTGTATTATCAGATTATCTGTAAGATACATATTTTAGGCTTTTTAAAAAGCTATTACATCGCTGTGAAAATAAGTTTAGAATTTGCGTTAATGAGTCTAATCAGTGTGACCTTCATTATGCTATTTTTGTTGTTGTTATTGTAATATCAGATTCTATATATATTTATATTATATGCGCACTAAGATACATATTTTAGTTTGTCTGCGTTTTGTTCGCTATTTCGCTCATTGTATTGCTCTTCCTCATGAAGTTTTATCATATACTATATTTATTTTTTATTTAATTTTTAATTGTCCATCTTGATTTCATTGAAAAGGACCCGAAATGGGTCGAAACGTTTGAATTAATGTATACATCTTGAATGTATATTTAATAAAATATAATAATTTGTTTACGCTCTAAGTATCGCGTCTGGGCTCCAATTTATTAATTAATTTTATTATTCAAGCCTCATTGAATCTTTTTATTATCTTATTTTATTAGCAAGTTCTCCGCTCTTAGTGACGCTTGATCCTTTTTCTTTATTTCGATCGTCATCTTCCTTGAAGGACACTTCTCTCTCTCTAACTAAATAGTAAAAACCCACAGAAAACCGCAAATGACGTGAATCACGTAAGGAATTCTCTGACATTTTTAGATTATACGTTCACATTCCTCACTACGCAATGTCTTATTTATAAAGTATGCAAATATTTAGAATTATTATCGCGTCGTTGTGTGAGTGATAAAGTAAGATTTATCATGTTTGACACATTTTAAGGTAGATACTTTTCATAAATATGCAATAAAGTATTGCAGATATTTGTTCGATGTTTTTTTTTTTTAAATATGTAGGTGAAAGAAATATTACTTTTAAATTGATACATATATAAGTTTATTTTTTAATTAAATATGTGATTTTTATGTGGCCTGATTTTTCTTTTATAAAGTTTCAACTTTACAGCTAACTTTTAACTAACCAATTTTATAAGATTTAAAAGAAATAAAAGACTATCTTTTTCAAATTATTTTATTAAAAACTAAAAAATTGGTATATATTGATACCAGCCACATATAATGGTTTTACGTAATAGAGAAAAAGATAAGATAAAAGAAGAATTGAGGATTATATATATATATTGGCAAGAATTTCGGTCATGAATAAAAAAACAGAAAATATCTTTTCATTAATTTCTTCTTACATTCTTTAACGCATCTTAATATCAAACTCATAGCATTGTTATTTTATCTAAAATCACTTTACACAGCGCATTTATTTTGTCCGTCTTTAATTTGCATTTTTTTTCTCTTAACTGAAAAACGCTTTCTTGCATATTCATGAATGTACTAAATTTATGAGTCTCGCAAATGCTTGGTTGTTTGGTAAAGTTTATCTGCAAGTGCGTAAATAACCAAACGGATCTGTAGTTACCATAAAAACGGTATATGATTCACGAACATGTAAAGCTTTAAGAAGTTCTTTCTACAGAATTCTTTATTTATATATATGTACAATACTAATATATATAATGATATTATTATTAAGTATATTAAATTTAATTTTCTGAGTTCTGCTTTTTATTCGTTTTTTTTTAACAAAGTTAATAACCTTTTTCTAGATATCTAGACATATATTTTTATATATATTCCTCATATTTTAAAGATAATATCACATTTCTTCATCCAAGCATTTCTTATATTTTTCTTATATGTATCAAATATCGACATTCCTGCGATATATCGGCATACTAAATTGATATGTCGTACCAGGTGCAGACATGCGTTAAATCGACTAGTTCGAAAATACATATCATATCATTGAAGTCCCAAGGCTATCCAGTCTATTCTTTTGACTACATGACTACAACATCGTGCGTGCTTATATTTTAGTATTCTTTCTATAGATTTAGCATTGTTACAGTACAATCAGAATATTCAAAGAAATTATTTGCTTTAAAATTGTGGGATTTCTTTTTTAATTTCCTAAGAAAGATTTTTTGTATATATGACAAAATTATATCTTAATCTCGAATAAATTTTTAGAAATTTTATCCGTTTTCCGTTGATGGAATCAATGCGATTCTGTCATTTATCCTTATCCACGACAGTTCATGAGAATTCAAGAGAATCTAATGATTTATTGATGATCGTGAATGACCGGCATGACACAGCGAGCATAAAGACTTTGTCAACTTGTGACACGTTTTTTATGTAAATTTCGCGGAATCATCACACTTGTCTTCACCGCACACAACGGATTTCGCGCGTCTTAATTTGCGGAACAGTAAAATATATCGGCATTGCTGAAATAATTGTTTACGTAACATGTATAAAAAAATTTCCATTATGCGCATACAGGATGTTTCAAAATTACCGAATGTTCTGTTAATAGCAGATTCTCTGGGAAAAACTATAAATGATTAATCGAACGCTGCGGAAAATATTTTAAAAATTAAACTTTTTTAATACGTTTTTGATATTGTAACTACTATTAGTTATAATTGTCATTGATGATAATTTACCACGTTATAATTAACGATTAGCTTGCGAGTAGTACATGTATAATGATTTCATAATCGTGACGACCACAGTGGGCTCGATAATGACGCAAAACCATGTATAATTAATAACTGGAACGATTCAGGGAAAAAACAAGCTGTTACACTGTTGATTATGTCATATACATATATTTACTAATATATGCTCTTACGTGAAAAAAGCTTCTATTTTAATTTTTAACGCAAGATGTGAAAATTCTTCCTAAGAATTTTCCGGTATATTAAAACATTTTGAGAATAACTGCTCATTAAACTTTTTGTTATAAATGTACAAGTCCTTGAAGTTTTTTTTCTGTTACGGTTGATGACTTTTTACAACCTGATGAAATTCTATGCTGTAATGCGTCATGTTTGGACAGTTCCGCATATATGCAATTTACAACAAAATTAATATTTATAAAACTCTCTCTCTCCCTCTTTTTTTCTTCTGTTGCAATTACATGTTTTGTTATTCAATCGATATATTAGATCTGTACAAAATATATGCATGTATATTAGATTTATTACAAAATAAGAAAACATTACATAGTTTTTCATATGTGAGGTCAATGCTATTTTAGCGTAAGATCAAGTAAACGAGATCAAGTATTATTATACATCCGTGTGTGCATTATGTATATCCGTGTGTAAATTACGCCAATAAAACGCCTTTCGCGCGACCTTCATTTTGCTATATCTTGCTACAACTACATGAATCATTATAAATCATTTAATGCTTAACCTCCTATACCGCGTATATTTCTACCTTAATTATATAGCGTAAAATGCAATAATTGTAGCTACTTATATAACGATCATCTACGATTCAAAAAAGTAAATAATTGATGATGAATTTTATCATTGTCGAGGATTCATCAATTAACAGTAACAACTTTTCTCTAAAACAGAAATACTTTGATTGTTAACTTGTTACAACAGTTAAAATATTATGTTAAACTTTACAATACGCATAATCATAATCGCCGCATAATCATAAAAAAATTCTTATATAGGCAGGAATCGACTATAATTTGAGCTCAAATATAACGAAATCTTGTATATATAAAACGAAGTACTACAATCATTTTAATCTTATTTGATAGATAATTTAATTCTCCACAACTTTTGTTTCGGTATTTTTTGTTAAAAAACGCATACTTTCCCTGATATTTGTAAAAATGTATAAAATAACCGTAATTTCAGAGGTTTTTGGGCGCTAACTTTTTACTTCTTGAGGATGAAGCATGTTACTCTATTTTCGATGTAAAAGAAAAAAAAACACATTCATAATGTTTATATGTATATAGAAAATGGTTTGTGGGTGTGATCTAAATGTAGATATACATCTTATGTTAAGTGGACATATAGATTAGAAAATAAAAAATAAACTGGTCATGTTTGTAGTTGCAATTAATCATTTACTATATTTGCGCGTAACCGCGATTAAACTCGTTTATATGCATGCGTAATTTTCTGCATTATATTCAATATAATTTTAATTTAAATGTGATATTTAATTTCTTGATAGTCAACATTAAAAAATGTAATATTGAAATAGCAAATATTTTACATTTTTATAACAATAATAAAAAGAAGGAAAGATCTTTTATTAGCTAGCTATAATAATATAATATAATTAATAATAATTAAAATATAACAACAAAGTTATCAAATCGATTACAAAATAAAATAAAAATAAAAATAAAATAAAAATAAAAAGAGAATTATAAACAATACAAGATGGATGCAATCAATCATTCGCATACAACTGTTTGGAATATCATTCGATCTACGACCGCGCGCGTGCGCTTCCACGAACTTTACGATTAATTCTATCTTGCTAATAAATATTGTAAACGCGCTTCGATATCGCATATACGACCATAGATCTCAGATACATAATACATATAACGTGCATTACGTGTCTCATTACTTCATTTACAAATCGTATATAACAATTATAAATAGTTTTTAATTCTAATCAAATTTGCAAGTTTTGCACAAAACGGTAGAAATAATCGAAACGTAATTTTGCAATATTATCAAATAACTTTAAATGTAAATTAATTGGTTTGATACACAATATTTTACGTGCATACATATGTGTATATATGATGTTACTTTATGTTGAGAGAGCAAGAAACATTGTTAAACATTTAGAACTTTTAGATAATAATATATGATACACTTGGACGAATTTACATAACTATATCCGCATATGTATATATCAAACATTCCGGTTTTGAGATAATCTTTGCGAAAGTTGTTTTAAAAGATAGATCTTTGTATCATATATGTGCATTATTTACTTGTTAAATAATAATCATTTGAAATCTTTTCAAAAATATACATATATAAATTATATTTTGCACATATAGTTTTTTTTCTAAAATTTTTATTTCAATAAAACTTAACAATTACACACACAATATGTATGTATGTTACTGCAACCGCTTTGCGGTATAAGTGTTTTAACATGTATAATGTATGTGATACGTTTAAAATTAGAAATTGATCTGTTGAGACACGTACAATCTGATGAGTCTGACAATGAGAAGATTGTATAAATTACAATACGTTATTTTATGTGATAATCGTATGCTAAGACTTTAATGATAAGAAATGATATACAGGCGATATCAAAAATTATTCGCGCCATACATGGCAGAAATTCGAGCATAGAGAGAGTAAATTTTCCTTATAAAATTTGATTTGCTAAATTGAATAAGATATATATTGTCAACTATATGAGTATTGTCTCTTTTTAACATCGGATTGAATATCATTGGGTTTCATCAGTGTGTTCGATAGATTTTGATTCAAGCTTTATTTACGAGGCACATGGCAAGCGATAGTTAGATATGTACTTGTTTTTACTAAACGTCGTGAGTCGGCGATGTATCGTTAATGCTTGCATTTTTTGCAACTGCACGGCGATACCGCCTCCTCTCGTTCTGGTATCGATTATTCGATCGCGCGTTTGTTCCGTAGCTTCGCACCACTGATGACCTTGAATGATAGATACATTGACAGATGCAATGAAGTGATGAAGAAAGAAAAAAAACAGAAACTGGATACTTCCAGTCTTATTAAAACACTATTCACACGTGATAGAAACATAGTTACGTTTCCACAAGCGCGGAATGCAAATGCGTTCTGTCGGTGAAAAAAAAAAAGAGATATCGGCGATCTCGCGAATCTTGAAATGCACACGCCATTCTTATGTGATGCAAGAGGAGCTTAAGAAAACCGATAAAAACAGCAACGGAAATTGCACGGTTGTAGTCAGTACGAATAGTATTCGTCTGTCAGTTAGCTAAATTCAGTTTTTTATTTCTTTGTCTCCGTAAATTTCAATCGCGAGATAAGAAACATGCACCACAGCTGCGTTTGTCGGGTCATCGATGCATAATCGGTCATTTTATGTCGCGCACGAGAAGCACGTGTTGTCGCATAATACAGGCTGTAATCCTATATTCTTTCGCGCATACAACTCGACTGCATTATTCGATATACGCATTCTTGATATGGAAAAAGCTCGTATATAAATGCTAACGATAAGAATATAAAATTTCGAAAAAATTTTTTTTGATAATTTACAGAAAACATAAAATGAGATTTAATATATTTAAAAAGTTCATTATAGAGTTTTTTCACGGAGATAAGGAGGGGGGAAGGGAGGAATAACCATTGCTTGCGGAAAACAGCGATGATCGATGCGCGAAATGATACCATTACCAGATATCCAGGAACCTTCCATCCATTCTCAAGGATATGAATTTTAATCCTCCACTTCAAGTGCAGTCTTCTTGCTGCAAGTAACGTAGCAGCGAGAGAGAGAGAAGTTTCTATTGCATACATGGTATTAATACTGAATGGGCTGCAAATCAGACGCGAGCTTCTTATCACGAGCGTACAGACTTGTGGATTTTATTACGATCACACGATCACACGTTCACCGGACACATCTCTCCCAAGATTAATTCATAATTGTATACAACTGCCTTTAAATGCCCCGATGTCTCGTACTATCTGCTTTTGTCTTCTTCGGGAGAATCGAAATCGCGGAATTGCTCGTTCAGAAACCGGGGCGTTACAGATGTACATATGCGTCGAAAAACGAACGAAAAATGAATTCGTTCTCTATCGAGTCGTTACGACCAGATATAGTTAAATCGCAACTGAGGATTCATCTCACGAGGAGAGAGAAATCCAATAGCATCGAGAATTGAATAACTTATCGACAGATGTCGTCGAGCGTGAAAAGGTACGTTCGGGAACAAGTTCCTCCTCTCTTTCTCTCTCTAGGAACCATCGCAGATTAGTCTAAGATCGATAGACTACTACATCGAGTCGTTCCAGCAGCCAGCGCACGGTTTACGCGTTAAATTTCAACCTTCACCTCCATCTACATCCTTGTCTACATCTCTTTTCTCTTTCTGTCTCTCGTTCTATCACACACACATTATCCCATTCCCTGAAATATTTTTCACATTTGGCGATTTCTTTTTCAAATGCTTGCCTAATCTCTTTACTATTTTCTAATTTCCTTGCGACAAACACATTTTTCGTTCTAATATAAAACTCTAATCTAGCATAATCTCTTGCCTTGCATAATCAAAGAGATCATTTAATTAAATGATTTCTTTCTATTTATTTCAAAGTAACAAACTTAATTTTAGATTGCCGTTTTATAAAAGTTCTTTCGTTCATCTAAGCATGACTCGATAATTTATCGCACAATCATTTTTCGATGATACATTATTATATATAATACTTCTTTATGGAACTCTTCCTTAGAGTCTTTGGAAAACTGAGCTAGTATGATTAGGTATTAAAAACAAGCAGTCATCAACATCTGCTTTTTTTAGAAAATGTATTCCTATATTATACGCTCATATTGAGATAGCTTCCGGCAAAAAAGCAATCGAAGGATACTTGTAAAAAATTAGAAAAGACAATTTGTCAATAAAAAAGCCATCACGGCATAAAATCCTTTTATACACGAAGTATTACAAAATGCGTGTAAGTGATGTATAAATATTAGTTTTAACTAGTTTTTGAGACATTTAAAAACACCGTGCTCTTGTCGAAATCTGGACGTAAATATGAGGAGAGAGCAATGTCGTAGTGGGTATGGATATATGGGTCACACAGGAAGTGCCTGCAGCGTGTTACCTGATGTGGCACACGAGCTCCCGCGTTATTCCGGGGCATAGTTTCGGCGGGACCTTGGACTAGTGACCCATATAATGTGCGCGCGGAAGTACCGAGAATGTCCTTCGAATACATCGATAAACATCTATCCGAGCCAGGCTTTATTTTATTGTCCGCGCTCTGCCTTCGCGAATATCCTTCACCCTAAATTCACGTATGACGCCAGATTTTTTAGATTTGCTGACACATCCGATAAGAACATTTCCGCTGGCTTTATTGTCAAATCAATTTCTAGGATCTCGAAAAATATTGGGATGACGCAGAAGTACGTTGCTGATGGGAATTTCTTGCTATGCGATAAGAATTATATAAATGAGGAATTATTAAATTAATATATGAAGAAAAGAATAAGGAAAGGAAGGACATAAACGCAATTGTAGATATCTGTAATAATTGTACCATAAGAAAATGAAGAAAGCAAGATATTTCGATTTATTACATCATCTTTATTTCGTTCAAATAAAACACATATCGAATACAATTCTAACTAGTCCTACTCTCTTTTTATTTAAATTCTTTTAATTACTTTTATTCATTCATTCTATATGATAATAGTACAGAATGCGTTAATATTTTACTTAAGCATCTTGAAAATAATATAATAAATCTAGTTTCTTTACATTTAGTTCCGTATACTTGACAAGTAAAATTATGACCTATTTTATACATTATAAAATTATATTTAGGTTGTATCAATCAATAATTATGTTGTAACAACGTTTAATACATGAAGCTTAAGATAATACATAAAAATAATTGAGTTTTGTATTAAGAAAATTGTGTTCTTGAAGTTTAAATTATTTTTGCTCATATTAAAATCATTGGTCAACTCAACGGATTAAACGCGGAAGATCTTTTAAACATTCAGCGAGATTGAATTGCGTTTGAGCAACCCCGTTTCCATTGCGTTTATCAAATGTATTCGGCAAATTTTTGTCCGGGAAAAGTAAGAATTCTTGGTGAGAGTTGTAATTCTCGATGAAAATTACCCGAGTTATATAGAAGTTTCAAGTATTTACAAACCGGCAGATTAACATGTAACGTGTATTCAAATACTCAAGGCATAGAAATTATAATTTCAATAGAATTTTTAAACAAGACAATTATGTGTATAATATTATATAATTACAGCAAGTGCATTATATGAAGAGATAGTAGTTTAGCAATTTATTTAAAAGTTTATTTCTTAATGATTCTTTTTGTTGTCTTTTAAAGAAAGTATCTACTCTAAAGAATATTTTATAGCAGTAAAAATTTACAGAACTAAAGTAATCTAAAATGTGTGTTAATATTTACGCTCTGCGCGCGCGTATAATATCTATCGACATTACGGCGGATTTATATTCTTGCTATGTATCTACCAATATTTCATCGTATTAATGGACCTTGCGGGAACATTTATCTTCGTTGTCCCTTTCTTCGGATCTTCGATCAGAATTGTTTTTTTCTCCTCAGTTCTAAAGAAAACAAAAATTCAGTAGATACGAAAATTTCCTCGCGATGCTTCGTACAAAGTATTAGGATATAAAACACGCCAATTGGCATTTGACTATTTTAGAGCATCCGCAAAGAGAAACTTACAGATTTAAAATTATTAATACGACGCCGCCGTCAGGCGTGGAGAACGCAATATTTTCAATTCCTGCCATGTTTTCCATTGTTGTACCGATTCTCACACTATTAGGTTGAACGTACCTAATCAAGGAAAGTTTAATTAATAATTATATAGACCGCTAATAAAAAACCGCTATGAAAAAAACATTAACTCTAACTGTACCACGAATTTATGTCGTTTTAATATGTTACTAATGTTACGAGTACGTCACTACACATATATACACACACACGCACGCATAACACAATTCAAATATAAAAGAGCAATGCTCACGAACTTTGAAAAATGTCCAAGAACGTAGAACATTGGTTGCTTGTAGAATTCGTCAGCGGCGCTGTTGACTATTATAGGCGAATCAACGAAATTGTTGATCGAATTTGGTCCACCAGTCATATCTAAAGCTATGTTCCAATCGATCCAAGCGGATACCCAGTTCAACATGTTTTCGATAATATTTTTCGCGTATATCTCACCACGCTTCCATGAGCCTAGGATTACCTTTTGATCTGTAAATAGCCATTTATTCTGTAAATAGCCATCTATTGAATTATACAATATGCGACAAACGCGTTGATTGTGATTTAGTATTTACCCTATAAAACTTTAAGCCTTAATCCTTTAATATAAATGAATCCCCATTGATGTAAAATTCCTGTCTTTTGTTTTAGTATCACAAAATATTAATTTTATTTAACTAAAGAATTGCTTTAAAAAGATTAAAACCCCATAAGCTTACAGAAGACATATTTATAAAATTATAATAACAAGTCAAGAATATACAGAATTTTATTAACAAAAGTGCACTATTGCAAGAATATATCCTTAGAATTAAATCAAATCCAGGGATTTTTTACCATTTTTTTTTTTTGACGAGCAATTTTCGAAAAATTGGGAAATATGACAAATTACAATATAATTTTTTTACAGAGATTGATACTTTACAAAAAATTTCAATCTTTGACTCACGATATCTCGATAATTATTTGCAGGACGAAAAAAAATGGTTAAAGATTTTTCGACTTGATTTGGTCCCAGGAATATGCATAGTACTCGAACTCTGTTAATCCTATATATATAAAACATAATAAGTTTTTCGTCTTATTTAATTTTTTTTGTCTTACTCAAAATTAATCTTGTTTAAACTACCAGCTAACAATAGAAGAATCTTAGAATATGATAAATTCATAATGTGAAAATAAAAATTAATCTTTACCAACCTTCGAAAAATCCAATGCATGCTTCTGTGTATATTATTGACTTTTCCGGAAAAAGTTGTTTTATTTCGTTTAAGTTATGTGGCATGATCACGTTATCGAAGTAAAAATGGAGCGCGATTCCAGAAATAATATTTCTTGCTCTTTCATCTTGAAATACATTTTTCGGCCAATCCGGAAGTATCAATCTATTGTCTTCTCCTATAAAGATCTTGATGTGCCCGAAGCCCTTTCTTTTTAGAGTTGGTGATAAGTACTCGATAATCCAGTCGCGCTCTTCCTTGGAAGTCCATGCCATTGCGGAAAGATTTACAGTTGGTGAAAGATAGATGTAATTGGCTGGCTCATTTTGAGGCGACAGAGCCCAGAATTCCAAGCCAACATCACGATACGCTTCAAAATATCTATATATACAAAAATAAAATAATTATTTATAACGATATACTTTAAACTTTGTGTGTGTGATTACTTTTATATAAATTTACAGTATATTATTATAGTATATTATTATAGTATATTATTATATAAATCTACTACTTGTA